>NW_026695033.1:0-80035 GCF_021218885.2 Marmota monax
GAGTCCAAATTCTTGACATAATGTTTATAAAGTAAATGCAAAAATCATATAAAGAATTATAAAGCAACACAAGTGACCCAATCCAGGCAAGCCAAATAGCCCCAATATGAATTATGATTATTCCATGTGAGCAGGATGAAGATCATGAGACAGTTTGGGATTGCAGAGCTGAAACCAATGAAAGGTGGAGCTAGCACTCTTTTTTGCTGATTGGATATTACTCCACAAAGTTGCTTTGTGAAGAAGGAGAACTTAGGAGAGTGCTGCATGTTTAGGAGATAGAGAAATAGAAGATGTCATGTCATAAATACTTTAAGAAAATTAGGTGAAGCCCAGATATGTTTTTTCGAGAAATAAAACCATTGAAGCAATTTATTAATGAAGCAATTCGTCAGTTCTCTTGATTCATAGCAAAAGAAAATGTTACACAGGCACTCAAAATATAAAACCTTCCTTTTCAATGGAAATAACATAATACAAACCTGTGATCAAGGTGTTGCTAGGTCAGATTTAACTTCTCACACTGCAGCTGCCATGTTCAATTCAAAAAAAAGTTAAGTAAATTTCCTCCAAAACTAAGGTTAAGATCACTTGAAATTCTTCTCAGATACTTTCCCACTCTTTGGATAATGCCAAAATATTCCTTGGCTATGGGAACTCTGGCAGGTATTCAATCAGGCCCTAGACTTCTCATGGCCCCAAAGTAGGCACCCGGGCATTTGAATCTCCTTCAGGAAATCTCTACTTGTTTCCAAGCTGTCATTCTGCTACCAATGCCTGTATACAGATGTCTTGGACCTGGGTAAAGAAATATCTTCACTATTTTCATCTAGTAACTATATTCTTCTTTTTCAAAAGCATTAGATCCCTAAGCATGTGCTTAATTTACATGAATGCTCAAAAATAAAGCATATAATCATTCAGTGAGTGTATTAAAATGAACTGTGAAAATATTTTTGTGAAGGAAGTTTTCAATTGTGAACATCATCATTTGAGTTTGGGAGGTAGGAGTAGCAAAAATATAACAAAATATTTCTGATTGAAAGATAAAATACTCTTTCTCTAAAGTATACTAAACTGCTTCTATAACAAAAACTTCTGTGAAAATAGTGCAAAAAAATTGTAGTTTTAATTCCAGAGGGATTAGTTATTTTAGCATAAGCCAAATATTCCTCAGTGTTTAAGGAATCATTAGTTATGCAAAAACATGGTGTTAATTTCTTTGTCTTTCCTCAAAGTTTATATAGTGGTAAAGAAGAACTCAACAGCTAATAGATCATCTGAGGTAAGATACAAATTTTAAAATGTGCTATGTATCAAGAAACAATGTTTTCTGACATCAGAAGGGATAAAATATCACCAGATAAGTGGAACAGTGATTGTCTATACCAATATTACAATGCCAAGCCATGTAAATTATGGAATATTTACTTGTTTTTCATAGTTTCAAATGGCATTTATTACTAAAAGGAGCAAACTTTTTCTTTTAATTTTGATAATATCTCTTGCTTTTACATGGTGAAATACATAGCTGTGGTATGATTTAAAGAGTGCATTCATTATATAAGGTTTTGTTTCCATTTTGTAATTAGCCAAACCATTTCCAGCTAAAAGAAAAGAGGTTACTCTAACTGGCTGCTCCATGGAGAACCCCGTGCCCAGCATATGTTGTCTTTGGCTATGTGTTTGGGGGTGCACTGTTAGCAAGTGGTTTACCTTCAACAGAGAAAGAACTAAAAAAAATGAAATGCAGATTAAGACTGTTCTAGGTTAGAGTTCACAAAAAGGCATCTACACCAGGACCAGCAGTTTTACATCTGCAACAAGGGCCAGTGGCCAAGCAAGGATCGCCCACTCCAGGTTGATCTCAGGCTGGCTTTGGCAACATAAGTGGTGCAGACCACAGTCCAGCTTGAATAGTCAGGGGCAGCTCAGTGAAAAGGAGGACAGCTTCAGGGTCAGGCCCTCCACCTCCTAGGCTGCGTCTGCAGGCTGGGTGAACAGCACCTGACCTCGATGGCTGCCCACAGCCTGTGACAAGCAGGCTGCAGTTGCTGGAGTGTGGCATGCTCCAGAGGATTGTTATTACACAGGGACCTGCATACAAATATCTGGGGGCTCCTGGGAACTTGGCCTCAGATAGAGGAACTGACCAAGTGTCCATTGCATACCACCCCATCCTTCTGTACCTTTATACCTGTCTCCTCCCTCCAGCCTAGTGTCTGAGGAGTTACCCTGGGCAGTGGAGGTCAGCTCTCATTGCTGACCAGCAGCCACCAGTGAACTCAGCTGTGGAAGGGTCATTTGTGAATGTGAGCCAGCTGTATGTTGTGAGTGCTGACATTGAGAGGGAAACAACCTTGGCAGGTGAGGTTGAAGGCAGTGCCCTGTGGAAAGCCTTCTCTGTTAGACCATGCCACTTGGAAGTATATTTACTTTGATCACATATTTATTCTACTCTTGTACATGTTCTTGCATTTGTAGGATAGTTTTGAGCCTAAAAGTGTCTAAATTCAAAATAAAATCTATGCTGTAGTAAAGATGAAGATAAAGTCACTCATATTTATGAGAAAATATCCAGAAAACTTTTTTTAGATTCAATGTCACTAACTTCATGAAAGTACATGTAATTGGAAGCTATGATTAATAAGAAGAGAAGATTTGTATTAGCCAGAATTTTTAGGCAGGTATATATTTGAATTTGTAAATTGCCAAAAGATAATTTTGAATGTTTTCAGTTCTAGATAATTATGTAAGTCTAGATACCCTGGCCATTTGAATTACTATTACTTGTGAGTCATTATGATGAAAAATTCCATAAGATAATTTAATTATGTAAGATAATATGTTCATGTTATAAATCATAGTAATAATAAAAGTAATACTATAAAACTTTGCATAAGTTTTAATTCAAATGAATTTTGTAGCATGTTGGGAATAAATACTGTGTCCTGGATATGATATAGTAAGAATCAGACTTGAAAATGCCTTCCTCTGGCAAGCACCCAGGAGCCTCCTCTTCTTCCTCTTCTACTCATATTTGGAGCTGAGGCTTCCAAAATGAGATTATATGAAGCTTTAGCTCATCCCTAGACTGGTAATGTTGGTGTTACAACTGAAGTCTGACTGTACTTGTGTTACTGTAGGCAGAGGGAGAGTCCCCAGTGGAAAAGATAAAACATTTTTCCATTCTCAGTAATAAACAAGCACCATCTGGATAAACTTTTTGATTGTGCTTCTCATTTTCCAAGGTAAGTGGCCCTGAGCTTTTTATTTGGTACCAATCATGACAAAACAATTGATGATGTCACATGTATTCCAAATGGGCAGGACCTATCATAAAGTGTAGTAATAAGGCTATTTAATGTGAATATATTTAAAAGATATATTTCTGAGGTGTATCTCCTGAAAACAGCTCAGAGTAATGACACCCATTATCAATTTATGTACCTTACAGTTAGGTTTGCATTCTAAATGCCTTGGATGTAAGAAAAAACATGGAGACTGAACTGGACTAACTAGTCATACAATAAAAGAAAGGGAGTAAATATGGGTAGGAGAAAAGATATAGAGAGGAAAAAATTAAAAAGAAAGGAAGTAATTCATGACCAATGGGATTTTGGCAATTGGGCAGAAAGACAGGATAAAGAGTCCTCCTGCCTATGAGTGAGCCACATTTCTTTGCATTGAGGTAATTGTAACTTCCCTCAATAACTGTGGGTCCTCAGTGAATTTTCATCAATTTTTTCACTTCTCTCATTCAAGTAAAGTTTTAATTTGCAGATCTGTTATTTTTATTGTACTCAAATTCATCAAAAAAGCTACATAAGCCGTGCCTCTACTTGGAGGTAATCTATGTAGCTTCTGTAGATGGTAGCTTAGCCAAGATCAGGTGGTGTGAGAGCCCTCTCCTCACTTTAGTCTCTCTAAAAGGGAACAGTATTGCTGTTCACTTTGGCTAACTAACGTAGGAGAAGCTCATAATCAGCCCTGGTTGTTTCCACCTATTGTGAGGACACAGAGGAACTGAGCTGGGAATAATTGATTTACAGGCCCTTATCCATGCTTCTGGTTGATAGTGTCTGTTACCACAAAAGTTCTGAAATTAATCACCCATAGGTGAAAGGGTTATGTTATTTAAGGAATGGAGAAAAAATGTGGGGCTACCCCAGTGCCAAATATCAATTACTCTTCTCATCAAAGCTCTGTTTATAATATCAGACACAATTATTTGTTTTTAATGTGTTCCAGCACCCTTGCTTACACGAATTATCCTGCTGAGTTCCCTTCAAATCTTACCAGGTATCTAGAAGCAAATAATTTTTAAAATATATTTTTTATGTGTAGATGGACATAATACCTTTATTTTGTTTATTTATGTTTATGTGGTGCTGAGGATTGAACCCAGTGCCTTCCACATGCCAGGCAAGTGCTCTACTGTGGGGAGGTGCTCTGAATGACCACACCTTCCCTTACTGAAGCACGAGTCTCTGACCAGTCTCTATATTTCTTGTTGACTTGGGCATTCTCCCAGCTCATATAGCAAAGCTGGTCTTCAGGTGTAGTCATGACCAAGGGTGTTGAGCTACATTCACCTGTCCCTTTGTAACCCTACCTCTTACCTCATTTGAATGGCTTCTTCCCAGTAAGAGGATTCAGCACATGCTCCTCTCTCTGTTTCCATGGGCCCTTAAGGTTAGAGAAGCCATCATAGTTCCCAAAGAAAAAGGTCTTTTTCTTTCTCTGTGTGGTTGTTTTGTGCAGTCCAGGTTATCTGGAGTGACCTTGAGTGTTTAGTCATGAGATTCGACAATTGGTAGGTCATACTGGGACACCAGGGTGAGTTTTAGAAATGTAATAGGTTTAGAATTTCTCTCCACATACAACCAATTGTATTCTTCACTTTTGATAATTCTGTTAGAGTCAAAATCCAGTCGTACATTTAGTAAAACCTAAATTTTTATCTGTCATGGTCCCTTTAAATAGCTTTTGTCAAAATTCAGGACCTATTGCAGATGGTAAATTTTTTCTTATTATTTAAATACTTGTACTATTATCTATAACTTAAACTAATGATACTATGGCTGACACTAGGCCTTTACTCAATTTTATGAAATTAAAAAAAGGTGGAAATTGAACGCCATAGGCACACACTAAATCTTACAAATATTTCAAAAAAATTCTCAACTGTGATACTGAGAGTCTTACTGCTAATGAACATGATTCAGTAAATTAATCAGATTTTAAAAGATAGAGCTCAAACCAGTCATCATGAAAATGACTGAAAAACCTGGCATAGGACATTAAACCACCTAACTGCAGAGTTTATAGCCATGTAGCTTCACGGGCTTGCCAGGTAAGTAAAAAATATGAGCAAGTTCTATGGACCCATTTTTCAGGTCCACCTTTAATGTGCATTGCAATGTGGACTGGAAAGTCCACCCATATAACTAGATTAATTGTACTGAATGTAATGACCAGTTATACGTATATCTTAATTCTATGGTAAATAGGCTGTCTGGGAGTATCTTTTGTGAAAAAGGCAGCATATAAGAAATCTAAGCCAGCCAATTATGCTGGTTCTTAGAAATTAAGACTATGAATCTGGACAATTGTCAAAATAAAAAGATTATTGAAATAGAACTTTCCTTTACAGGTCAATTATTTACATAAAATATCCACCAATGTATTGTTGCCCTAATCATTCTACAATAAAAATTGGCACTGTTCCTAAATGGATAGATTGGGAAAATGTCTTGCCAGTATGACATAAAGTGTCTAGAAATAATGGGTATATTTTAGACTGGTCTCCCAAAATTGACAAAGATGATTATGCAAGGATGCCATGATAGTTGGACGTTAATTGATAATACCTTAATCCTCAGCAAGATGGCACCCAAAAAGATATTTTGATTTGACTTATACCTTCAGAAGAATACTTACATTTGACAGACCTAATAGACTTCTTAAACGTGAGAGTGAGAATTAAAGGAAAGGATGACGAATATCATGTAGCCTGTAAGAACACAACTTAATGTATCACTACTTACTGCCAGCTAATATTTCAAAGCTACAATATGCTGAAGTTAATGTTCAGGCTTTGAAACAGGTGCATGCCAATTAATCAGACCCAGGCAAACTTTTGATCATATCTCATGATTCTTAAAGTCACTACTTTAAATATTATTTCTTGCTACTACAAAACAGACTTTGTGGCTATGTTTTAAAACTTACAACATGTGAATTTTCTTAATATTTGACTCAAATTACTTTCAAGATTCTTTATAGTCAAATAAGTGCTGATGGAAGGATTGAAATTAAGTTAAAATGCTCTAGAAGCCACTGTGATGAATAATGTGAATGAGCCCTCTGCTCTATGATTTGTAGAAAGGCTTAAATGCCATACTAAATAAAAATATCTATTTTACTATGGCCAAATGCAATGTTTTCCAATAAAATTGGAAAAAATTTTTAAAAATATTCCAATGAGTTCTTGGGCACAATAATAATAATAATTACCTGAATCATCCAAGTTTATTGTGTTCTTGAAATGATATGTTTTCTCTAATTCCTTTTGTGTTTCAATAGGAGATCATAATGACCTCAAATGAAGAAACCAGTGACTGAAATATACAATTCCCAGTTGACTTTTTTATTTATATTAAGAAAGGGGGAATATGTGGAGAGCCACTCTGTATGACCACATCTTTCATTAGTGAAGCACAAGGCTCTGACCAGTCACTAGATTTTGTGGTAACTTGGGCATTCTTCCAGCTAAGATAGCAAGGTGGATCTTCAGGTGTAGGAGTAACCCACAGGGGTTGAGCTACACTCACCTATTCCTTTGTAATTCTACCCATTCCCTCATTAAAATGGCTGATTCCCAATAAGAGGGTTCAGTGCATGCTCCTCTTTCTCTTTCCATGGATCCCCTAAGGTCAGAGGAGTCATCATAGGACCTGAAGGAAAGGGTATTTCTCTGTATCTGTGTGGTTATTTTATGCAGGCAAGTTTACCTGGAGTGACCTTGAATGTTTATTCATGAGATGTTACACTCTACTACTGAGCTACAACCCCAGCCCAGCATTATCATTTTATATGCTACATGATGGAATGTTTTTTATTTTTTTTGTACCAGGAATTGAAACCAGATGTACCTAACCACTGAGTAACATCCTCAGCCAGTTTTTTTTTTATATAGGGAGAAGGTTTGACTAATTTGCTTAAGATCTTGCTAAGTTGCTGAAGCTGGCTTTAATATCAAGATTCTCCTGCCTCAGCCCCCGAAGACACCAGAATTATAGGCATGAACCACTATTCCTGGCTCTTATATGGACTTTTTTTTATTAGTTGCTCAAGACAATACAATGATCTTGACATATCATACATTTGATTCAAATAAAATGCCATGTCAGATCATTTTCTCTCCAGTATGAACATACTGGAGAACATTTGACAAATATTATTACCCAGCACTTCCCTCCTCCCTCCATCGCCCCGTTTTTTTATTCTACTGTTCACCCTCTTCATGAGATGTCCCTTCACCTTTATTTTCATGTTTACTTTCTAGCTTTTATACTTCCATGTGACTCTGGTATTCTCATTAGGCTACTTTCAGTTAACCTAATATTCTCATATTCCATCCACCTTTCTGCAAATGACATAATTTCATTCTTCTTTATAGGTGAATACAAATTCATTGTGTATATATGCCACATTTTTTAATCCATTTATCTGCAGATGGACACCTAAAATTGTTCCATGTATTGGCTATTGTAAATTGTGCTCACATTAACATGGGTATGAGTATATCACTATGGTATGATGACTTTAATTATTCAGAATAAATACCAAAGAGTGGTATAGCTAGGTCATATGGTGGTTCCATGTCCAGCCTTTTGGGAAAATTTCATACTTATTTCCTTAAGTTTGTACAAATTTACAATCCAATTAACAATGTAAAAATATCCATTTTTCTTCACACCCTCACTAGCACTTATTACAGTTTTCATTTTTAAAAAATTATTGTTCTTTTTAGTTATATGTGAAGGTAGAATGAATTTTGGCTTACTGTACATACACGGAGAATAACTTCCCATTTTTATAATTGTACATGATATGGATTTACACTGTCTGTATTCATATATGAACATAGAAAATTTATTTTAGTAGTCATTCTGTTATTCCATTTCCTATCTCATTCCCTTTCCTCCACTTCCCCTATTCAATCTGGTGAATGTCAAATTCTTTCTGCCCACAACCTGCCTCTTGTGAGAGAACATTTGGCCTTTGTTTTGGGGGGTCTTGGCTTATTTCATTTAGCATGATGGTCTCCAGTTCCATACATTTTTGGCAAATGCCAAAATCTGATTCTTTCTTATGGATGAGTAGTATTCCATTGTGTATATGTATCACATTTTCTTTATCCATTCATCTGTTGAAGGGCACATAGGTTGGTTCCATAGTTTATCTATTGTAAATTGAGCTGTTATAAATATTGATGTGGCTACATGGCTATAGTATACTGATTTTAAATCTTTTGGGAATACGCCAAGGAGTATGATGACTAGGCAAAATGCAGGTTATATTCCAATTTTTTTTCTTTGATACGCTCTTATTTTATTTATGCATTTATATGTGGTGCTGAGAATCAAACCAAGTGCCTCACACATGCCAGGAAAGTGCACTACTGCTGAGCCAAAGCCACAGAATCTCCATTTCAAGTTTTCTAAGGAATCTCTATACTATTTTCCAGAGCAATTGTACCAATTTGAAGTACCAGCAGAAATGCATGAGTGTACATTTCCCCCACATCCTCACCAACATTATTTTTACTTGTATTTTTGATAATTGCAATTGACTGGAGTGAGATGAAATCTCAGTGTAGTTTTAATTTGCCATACTCTAACTTCTAGAGATGTTGAAAATTGTTTCATATATTTATTGACTTTTCATATTTTTTCTGTGAAGTGTCTGTTCAATTCTTTTGACATTTATTGATTTGATTTTTTAAGTGTAAAATTTTTGAGTTTTATTATATCCTGGAGATTCATGTTCTATCTGAAGTAAACGTGGCAAACATTTCTCCCATTATTTTTTGTTTAAATGTATTATCTCTCTTTTTATACCTTTATTGGTTTATTTGTTTATTTTTATGTGATGTTGAGGATCAAACCCAGTGCCTCATATGAGCAAGGCAAGCACTCGACTGCTAAGCCACAATTCCAGCCCCATATTTCTCCCATTCTTAGGCTCTCTTTTCGTGTTCTTGATTTTTTTTTTTGCAGTGAATAAGCCTTTAAGTTTGATACTAACCAATTTATTGTTTCTTGATTCTCTATTGTGTGCTTTAGGAATCTTCCTGGGGATTAATTTTCTAAGCTGACATGATGCAAATTTGGTCCTGCATTTTCTTCTATTGGGTGCAGTGTTTCTGGTCAAATACCTAGATCCTTGATCCACCTTGAGTTAAGTTTAGTGTAAGATGAGACATAAGTGTTAAATTTTATTTTACTACATATGTATTTCCCACTTTTCTAGCACCGTTTGTTAAAAAGGCTACCTTTTCTCCAATATATATTTATGGTGGCTAGTATGAGATAGCTGTACTTATGTGGGTTTGTCTCTATGTCTTCTATTCTGTACCTTTGGTCTTCATGTTTTTTTTTTTTGTTGTTGTTGCCAATATCTTGGTTTTTTTTCACTGTAGATTAGTAGTGTAATTTAAAGTTTGGTACTGTGATGACTCTTGCTTCACTTTCCTCACTGAAGATTTCTTTGGCTATTCTGGGCATCCTTGTTGTCCAAATACATTTTAGGGTTGCTTTTTCTATTTCTATGAAGAACATAATTGGAACATCATACAAATTGCATTAAATCTGTACAGCACCTTTATTAGTATGCCCATTTTGACAATATTAATTCTGGCTATCTAAGAACATGAGAAATCTTTCTATCTTCTAAGGTCTTTCTCATTTTTTTTGGGGGGGGGGAAGTAGTATCTGTACTTGTCATTATCAAGATCTTTCACCTTTTTTGGATCATTTCCCAAATATTTTATTTTATTTTATTTTAGGTGATTGTAAAAGGGTTAGTTTTCCTAATTTGTCTTTCAATTGATTCATTAATGATGTATAGAAATACAACTGATTATATATGTTGATTTTATATCCTACTATTTTGCTGAATTCATTTATGATTTCTAGAAGTCTACTTGTAGAGTTCTTTGGGTACTCTATAAAATCATGTCATTGGCAAATAAGGAGAGTTTGAACTCTTCTCTTCCCATTCATATTCTTTTAATTTCTT
This sequence comes from Marmota monax, assembly GCF_021218885.2. NCBI lineage: Eukaryota > Metazoa > Chordata > Mammalia > Rodentia > Sciuridae > Marmota > Marmota monax. Next base: position 10,309 of record NW_026695033.1, read on the forward strand.
TCTTCTCTCTAATTGCTCTGGCTAGAATTTCAAGGACTATTGTTGAATAGAAGTGGTTAAAGAGCACATCCCTTTCTTGTTCCAGTTTTTAGAGAGAATACTTTCAATGTTTCTCCGTTTAGAATGTTGTTGGCCTTGGGCATAATATATATATTGCATTGTTTTTATTCTTGATGAATGCCATTCTGAATTGGTGTGTGATGAAGTTTAAGTATAGTTTTGGTTTGTTTTTACCTAAATGCTAGGGATGTTTGATCTTAATTTTTTTTCTTTCTTTCTTTTTCTTTTCTTTTTGAATTGGTTTTTCTGTTGAGGCTTTTAAAAATCTATTCTTATTCTGTATGGTATTTATTTTAATTATAGTATGTCATGAAGAGGATCATCATTCAACATGAGTCTTAAGTATTTTGAATCTGTTATGTCTGGATGTCCTTCTTGTTCTCATAGATTGGAAATTTTATTATTATTTTCCTGAAGAGATTATACAATACACTGGTCTGCATTTCACAACTTATTCAATTCCATTTATTATTAAATTGATCTCTTACTATTGTTCTGGAATTCTTGTATATGTTGCTCATGTTTATTTATTTTCTTTAATACTCTCTAAATGCACTTTGTCTTCCAGTTCTTAAAGAATGTCTTCAGCATGGTTTACTTTCTTAGACTTTCAACAAAGCATTTTACTTGATTATTATGTCTTTTGATTCCAAGATATCACATTGGCCTTGTTTTTTAGTATCTCTGTCTCCATATTGATTTTATCATTCATATCTCTTACTGAATTCCAGATCCATTTAGTTTTTTTTGACTGTGTTCTCTTGGAATTCATCAATTGTTTTGATAATCATTCATTTCAACTGTTTATCTGGTATTTCATCCTTGTCAGTATCGTTGAATTCAGCTACTGGTGAGTTATAAACTTTAGGATTGTCATGTACCTTTTTTCACATCATTTTAATTTCTGTGTTGAGTTTTATGAATTCACTGTGATAGATTTATCTTTTACTCTTTCATGTGGGCTTTTTGGTGAACAGGCTTCTTTTACCAAAGTGTCCTAGGGTAATCTAGACTGAAACCTCCTCATAGATATGGCATCCACAGTCTTTGTGTTAATTGCTATAGCAGTGGGTGTCCATTGGTGGAATCTGAGGGCCCACCACCTATAGTTCATCCTGCTTGGGGTCTGGATGTTATTTCAGATTGTTGTTCCTTCTGTGTTTTGTATTAAAGATAGTTGTTAGTATTAATGTTGTTAATTTGAGTATGGAGCAAGATTCTCTGTCTATACTGAGTTTAGTTGAGCATCAGTCTCTGCCCCATAAACTTGTGATGTCCCTGTTAATTTTAGCACCTCACAGAAGTCGGGGCAACAAACAAAACAACAACTTATACAAACAATAGACTGCATTAATAAAATAGCAGGTTCTTTTTATAATGTCTACAACATTAGCACAAACCACAGCAATATTTGGGTCAGCAATTACCAGTGCAAAATCATTAAGTAGTGATGAACTAGATCTGGTATTAAAACAAACAGCAGGTCTCACTCTATCAACCACACCAGTAATAAATGCAACTATATGAATGGTGGTTGCAAGAGTACATAAATCTGTAAGTTCTAAAAGATGGTAAAAATACAGTTGATGGGCAGACAGTGTAGCTCAGTGACACAGTGCATGCCTAGCATGTGTGAGACACTGGATTTGATCCTTAACACCACATAAAAATAAACAAATAAAATACAAGCATTCTGTCACCTACAACTGCAAAAGAAATTAAAAATATATATAGTTTATTAAGAGAAAATAAAGTATGACAGTGAGGTAAAATTAAGTTTACAGTTTTGAAAAAGTGATGTTAGAGAATGCAGAAGAGACATAGCAAGTGATGGTTATAAGAGAAGAGGATAAAAATAGAAAAAAGTAAAGGGAGAAAAAGCAAGAGCATTTACCTGTTAGTGGGAAAAGGAAGGAGAGAAAGAGAATAAAAAGAACAACAAAATTCCAATACCACCACCCTAAAAATAAAGCCCTACCTCTCAAAAGACAAGGCAAGGCAGGGAAAGATGACTACATTAAAAAATGCCAACCAGGAGAAAATACACATGTCTACATGTTCACATGCCAATCAGCACAGCAAGAACACCCCCTCAAAAAATGGAAATGAAAACATTCTTATTGAAAAATAAAGAAACATCTTTACTGAAGGGGTCATAGTAGTTGAGGAGAATGGATAGTCACTGCCTATACCATACTATCCTGCCTGTTGCTCTTGGATTACTTATTGAGAGAGGGAGAGAGCAAGGGGTTCTTCAATGTTTCCAGTTTTCTGGTGCACACAGAGCTGCCACCTGTAGTGGCCAAAGAGTGAAGCTGGTTGAAATACCTCTCAGCTTCCCTCTCACCAGTATAATGTAGGGTGCAGTGGGAAGTCCTGTCTGCACACACCAGATCCACAAAACCCAGTGCATGGCTGCTGCAGAGTTGTTCAAGGGGAGTTTCAGGTGTGGGCTTAGATGTAATCAGGCCTGAATTGTTTGTTGAGCGGTATCTGCTCTGGAGATATTAGATCAACACACCCACAGGGCCTCACTGTTGGGGGTCTCTGTCAGGAGTATCTCAGGAACCTCCAAAGATTTCTAATCATGGTGCAGGAGAGCTAATCCACTATACACTCTGCTGCTCATGAACACAGACTTTCAAGGCTTAGTCCCTGAGTGTACTCATGCCGCTTGTTGAGGTTTCCAACTCTCTTCATCTGGCCACATGAAGAACTCAAAAAAAAAAAAAAAAAAAAAAGCAAGTTGAGCTCTGTTTTACTTTTCTCACTTGAATACTCCTGAACACAATTTTCTCTGAACCTATTTTGATCATGCTCTTCTAGACACACCCTAGTCCACACAGTAGCCACCTGTCAGGGCTGGCCATGTTTTCTACGATCTCCTGGCTTCTCCTGGAGGACCTACAGTGTGGCCTCTACAAGATGGCTTCTGTTGCTACTTCAACCAGCTTGGTTCCAATGTACACTTTCTTCTTAGTTAAGTGCACCCAAATTCCTGAGTCTCTAAAGACATTGTTGTCATAGGAGAGTGGAGAGAGAAAACTTCAGTCCTCTGTTCTTTGCTTCCAATGAAAAAAAAATTTATATCAGGCACAAAAGCCATGCAAGAGAACTTTATAATAAGTGACAGAAAAATGTATATGTGAAAGTGAAAATAAAGAAAAGCAAAGTAAGGCTTCAGAGAGCTCTCACAAGAGTGAGAGTGTAATCTCCAAGTAGAGAATAACAACAACAACAACAAAAAAAAAAAAACTATGGGGACCCAAAATATATTACTATTTGATGCCTGCTTTGAGAATTGGGGTCCTCCTTCAGTGAACTTTGTCAATAAGGTGTTCAACTCTTTGTTCACTTCAGATAGTATAGTTTTTTGTTTGTTTGCTTGTTTGGTTTTGGGTTTTTTTTTTTTTTACATTAGATAAAAAAATGAAAGTGTCATGGTGGCTATTCTATTTGGAAGAGTTGATCTAAAAGACAATCATGTTAATGTAAGCATTGGAGTCAGTGCCCAATCAAAAGTTATTTTGGTGTGCCTGAGAAATTAAAGTAATTCTCTTTCCCAAATAGAAGCATCTATAGCTATAAATCCTAGCTTCACATCAATTTCAATGGACACTGTCAAGGTTTAGTCCCTTTATTCCTTCTTTTTTGATGTATTTTCCTAATTATCCCATTTGTTTCTGTTTATTTTCTAAATATTAACTGCTACTATTTGCTTTCTCATCCACTTTGAAGATGCTAAAAGTAATTTAAAGAACACTTTAGACCTTGCCGTACATTTTTACTGCTCATTGCTAGCTACAACCTAATTATATCACATGTGAAAGATTTCTTTGTGCAGTTTTGTAATCCCCCCCCACCTCCTCCTCCATCCAGAAATGACCACTGACTGGACATCTATTTTCATAGACTAAACTGTAGTGTGAACCTCAGACAAATCAGCAATCAGAGTCCTGGTCTGCATGGTGGGTGACCCTGGAACAATCAATTCATCACCTGCTCTTAGTTTATTTATCATAAAATCAGGATTCCACCAACTAAGACACAAGATCCTTGGAAATATTAAGATTAAAATATAGAAAGAAACTAGAATCACCCCGGGCACATAGTAGGTTCTCAGTTTTTGGAAGTCAGTATCACAAGCAATACTTTAAGTTGTTTGTCCAGAATACAATTGGGAATATGTAACTCCACAGTGCCTTCCTATCTTCTAGAGTTTATACACCTGTAGTTGAGGCCCTGCTGACCACCTTTCCACCTTCTGCCCCTGCATGATCATATTCTTGATATTTCGTTTTAATGGAGTTATACTATCTGTGATTTTAATTTTTTTAGTTGTAGATGAATGTAATAACTTTATTTCATTTATTTATTTTTATGTGTTGCTGAGGCAAGTGCTCTACCACTGAGCCACAACCCAGCCTCCAATCTGTGATTTTTTTGTGTTTGTTTTTGATTAATTAGCTTAAAATTTTGGAGACCTATAAATGTTGTAGTATATATCAGAATTTTATTCCTTTTTGTCATATTGATATTCTAAAATATACATGTATAAATTACAAATATATTTATGTACTTGAATACACACGCACACACACACAAACACGGGCCTATTCATAAATTTATATATAATTAAATATATATGCATATACACACACCATATTTGTTTATACATTCTTATCTTGATAATCATTTGGATTTTTACATTTTTGCAAATTGAAATGTGCTGCCTGGTTGCTAGAATAATCTTAAAGAAGACTATAACACAGCTACATTTATACAGAATAAGGGGCAATATAGAAAAAAGAACAGAAGAAATATCAGTGGAATAGATAAAGAATGAAGGAAAGAAAGGAGGGATGGGAAAGGGAAAGAACTGGAATGTATCTGAACTAAATTTAATCTCACTATCATATACATACAAAAACATAAATTTAAAAACTAAATTAATAGCAGAAAAATTAGTAGAGTAGAGGAAATGAATAAGGTGATGGGAAGATGGGAGGGAAGGGAAAGTACTTAGGACTGAATTAGAACAAAATGTATTCTATGCTTGTATAATAATGTAAAAATAAATTTAATTATTCTGTATAACGTAAAAGAATAAAATTAAGGTCTGGGGATGTAGCTCAGTTGGTAGAGTTCTTGCTTTGCAGTCACAAGGCTCTATGTTCTAATCCCCAGCACCACAAAAATAAATAAATAAAAATAGAATTTCATTTAAAAAAACTTAAAAAATAATATTCACAAAATATGCATATTATTAATATATGTGACAGAAAGTAACATGAAACTAAAAATTCATAGCTGTAAATCAAGAAATTCATGCAAATATAAGGCAAAATTATACATAAGATCCTTAATAATTACATAGGTCACATTACCTGACAAAAACTTTGATATATTCATTAATATTTTTTCATTCAATTCTATAAAATAGAGAAAATTGTTTTAATGAGAGTGGTAAAGCTGCCTTAAATCAGTTTTGTCAGAAACTGACCTTTGTCCCTACATTTGGTTTGCATTATTTTTGTTATTTGAGTGCCAGCACAAACCAACTAAGCCATGGCCATTGCCCAGAAGGATATAGAAACACACCAGAATAGGGTCATTTGTCCATGTCATGCCTGTGAACAATGAAATGAAAAACTTCTGCACAGTGCAGGATGGCTAAGCTACTGATGAGCTTCAGGATGGTGTGAGTGGCCCTTTGTTGTGGGAAGGTTTGGGGGAGAACCCAGAACTGTGAAGAGACATGGACTGCTCTTTATGTCTGTATAAGAGCATGATCATGTATCCACTAGAAAAAAACCATAAGGCTCACAAAAAGACATCTCTAATGCCTTCCAGTTGAGAAAGAGATGGCTGTAAATTGGTGGAAAGTAACAGCAGTCAGTGACAAGCAGAATACCGTCTTATTGTTTGTGGCCACAGTACACAGAAGCTGGTTGCTAGCAATGAACATGGAGAAGACCCACAAGATCAGAAATAGCCACAGGATGTGATTTTTGGATTTAAATATGAAGTTGGCAAGCCAGGAGCCATGGGGACTGGTGGTGATGGCCTGAAGCACACTCGGGACAAGGTGGTGCAGATGGAGAGTCCCCTCATGACACTGTGCAGGAAGACACGTACTTTGCATTTCAGGTCAACCGGAATGTCCTGTTTCCCAAATGTCTCTAGATATCAAAAGTCCCATGGTGAGGAGCATGAGGATGTGTGTAGAGCCAGGTGTGTGGATGGGGAGGTTGGTGAGCCTGGGCTTGGTGCCCACAAGGACAGCAGCAGTGTTCAGACATAACAGAAAGGTGTTTGCGGAGTCCTGATGCCAGCTTGGAGATAAAGGGCATTTCTTATGGCACTGAATCTGGAGCGTTGTTTCATCTTCATGAGGATGTTGAAGGTTGAAACAAATGTGTTTCTGGAAAGAAAATCAGAAGTGTTTGGCAGAAGTAGTATTTTCTTTGCATTTTTCTTTCATTTTAATACCTTTTACTGTATCTAGAATCATTAGTTACTAAAAAAAGTTTCTAGTAAATAGGATAGAGTCTTTTTTCCATTGTCAATTTAAGTTGAAGGGATAGTGTGTGGCTCAGTGGTAGAGTGCTGGATTGGCCCATAGAAAGGTTTTGTTCCACCCCAGGCATTGAAAAAATAAATAAATATAAATTCATTAGTTTATTTTAACTTATGCACCACTTATTCTTCAGATCAACAATTTGTATATTTCCCAAGCACTTCATGGATATGCTAATATCTTACTCTGTTTCTCAACCTGAGAGACATAGTATGTTTTCCTTTATGTTATAAATTTTATCATGTTATAATGACTTACTTTTAATTTCTTCCTGAAGAGTTCTTAAAGGTGAAAATATTGTCTTATTTGTCTTTAAAATGGTAGTATCTGAAATACTGCTGCTACATAGAAATTTCCCATAAACAGTTGTTGGTATGAAGAATGGACTAGTGAAAATTGGAATCTTCCAGGGAAATGCTCTCATTATGCTCAGTCTCATGGTTTCTTTATAGAAGTACAGAATTGTGAAAAATTTTGTAGCGTGTATTCCTTACCCAGATGGCTTCATTTAACTCATGCCACACCACTTACTATAATGGTGAGCCTTGTCACCTTACATCATTAATTTCATCTCAGTTTATATCCTGAGTTAAAGCAGCACCAAGATAAAACTATTTACTAGCATTGTCAGTGTGAACAATTAAATAATGATTAATATATTTGAAGCCCTATGTAAATTTTAATTATTGTTGTATGTTTTATCTCTATCTAAACTTGGTTTAGGAGGTTTAATTTAGCATATGAAAAATTTCATACCTTATAGTACAAAAGTCTACCATAAGATTGGCCACTTTTTTTCAAACTTAAGTGCTTATATATTGATGATATTCTAACTTTTCTCCCCTCACTTTTAAATTACTCCAGGCAATATATTTAAATGTTCCCATATTGATAAACACTCCAGGGAAACAGGCAGACAGCTCGTATGACCTCCTTCTCATGGATGAGCACTAAGAAATGCCAGTTTCTATCTTAATTTTCTCAGACCTGTGCATTAGAGAAAATAGTCTATCCAGGTCACTGATGGTGAGGCATCCTTTACATAAAATGTCCCATGCAAATTTTTCAGTTAAATTCTGACAAATGTTTAGATGCTCGGCAGTAGGAACTGATGTTTAGTGTCCTTCAGTTAGCCTCTCACATTATTCACGTTCGTTGGATGCATGGTCAATGTCCCACTGAATAGCAGGCCCCTAGCTCTAATGCAGGTGTTTTCCTCAATCTCTTTCACCTGTCTTAAAGTTTTTGATCTATTAAACAATGGTAGTAAATTAATTCTGGACATTTATATGAGTAGTAAGTATTATGTAATAAATGATTTATATGCTCCAATTTATCAAAATAACTATCTAATGAAAGGCAGAGTTAATGAGAGTCAATAACCTCAACATAATTCTTATGAAATGAAGTGAGTGAGCATAGAAATAAATACAGAGAAACACAAGAGACTCAGCCCAGGGAAGTCACAGAACCCATGTACAGGATGCACAGATACATGTGAGCAGGGTGAAATGCAAGAGATACATTTGGAGTAAAAAGCTGAATCCTATGAAATTTAGAGCTAGCATTTTTGTCTTTGCATTGGGATAATTCCTACCCCAACATATGTATGTGTTTTGTGAAGAAGAAAATCAGAAGGCAACATTAGATTTTTAGGTGATTAACAAACAGGAAGAGAATTCTCATAAACTACTTGCTGAAATTAGCTGAATATCCAGCCTAAGTCAGGTCAATGATTTTGTAGAAAGCAACAAAGTGGACATTTTTTTGTTAGAGAGACTGGTGATTGGACCTAGGGGTGTTTTACTATATCCCCAGTCCTTGTTATTTTAAATTTTGGACAGTTTCTCACTGTCATGTCTTAGGACTTCACTAATTTGCCAAGACTGGTCTTGAACTTGGCATCCTCCCATTTTTGACTCCTGAATTTCTGAAACAATTGTCACAATCACGCCCAGCTAAGGTGGGCCTTTACTCATCTAGTGTATCTCTTTGCTTGTCTCTCACCAGATAAAAAAAGGAAGAGGTCACACACACACACACACACACACACACACACACACACACTTTGTATATGCAACAAAACTTGTGATTTAAAGGCAAATCAAATATTTCAAACCTACAATTCAGGCATTGGTAATAGGACTAATCAAATTCAACCTGCCATATTCTAGTTGGTAAATTTGTCACCAAAGAAGAGAAATAAATGTCTGCTATGAGCAAGTTTACATAAAAGTGTAAGTCTTCAATTTGAATGGATACTTTTTGGAAGACACTGGAATATTCCTTAGCTCAGAAACATTCACCAGCACATTCATTTAGACCCTGAAATATACCCGAGTGATGACTTTGAGTCTTCTTCAGGATATCTGGTCATATTTCTCAAGCATCTGTCATCCTGCTTCCAATGCCTGAATTGAGACATTAGTGGATCAGGATGGAAAACATCTCCACTATTGTAGTCTAATGATCATTTCTTTTTCTTCAAAATCATACAAATTTCTGAAGTTTAAAGTAATGCACCTTAATAAATATGCAAATGTGGATTCTGTGATTATTCAGTAACTGCATAAAAAGGGTATTTGGAAAATAATTTTATATATTATTTTCAATTCTGAACGTCATTAATAAAGATTTGAGTGACAGAAACAGCAAAAATTGCTTTAGATAATTGTATATTTTTCATTAAAAATGAAATATCTTTCTCTAGATAATTGTAAACTGCTGTTATTTGCTACAAAAATTTCAATGAAAATACAAAAAAAATACCACTTTGTTTTATTCCTAGGGGATTCAGTAAATATAACATAAGCAAAATATATCTTGCTTTTAAAGAAATTGCTACTTATTCAAGAATTCTTGTTTAAAATTTTATGTATTTTTATAATGATTGTGCATTAGTAAAGAGTAATGCTTATAGATCAGCTGGGAGAAGGTGACAATTCTAGACATTTTCTGGAATCAAGGAACAATGATTTTTAACGTAGGGGATATAAACTGTAGCCAGATAAGTGGGCCAATATTTATGTATAATAACATTACTCTGCCAAGCCATGAACAAAATAATGTTCATATCAACACAAATTTAAAATTCTTCAGTTTTCTATCTCTTTTCATCTCTGGGAAATTTTTTTAGAATAGAAAATTCAGCAAATCTTCATCAAAGAATGACTAACCTGGAAAATTTTGGTGTTAAATTCTATGTTCTTTCTCAATGACTTGCATTAATAAAGAAGAACTCAAAGCCTACAGATCTGACAGGTGAAGCAGATACTTCCTTAAATATGACAGGTACTAAGAACCAGTGTTTTCCAACATGAAGAAATATTAAATTTAAAACAGATAAATGTTACTGGGCTGTATATACTAATATCACTGTAGTAATGTCAATTATGAAAACATTTTATACTTTGCTTCATACAAAATTCAAGTTTATTCTACTATTTTCCTATCTCCATGCATCCCTAGGACAATTTTTAAAATTGTGAAATATTTTAATTGATAACCCTGACTGCTAAATAATACCTCTTTTTACATTTTTTTGTTTGATAACCATTTTTTATTCTTTGTAGTTATGTCCATCATTAGGATACACTTTGACCTTATCACAATAGCATAGAATATGATTTGTTCTAATTCTGTCCCCAGCACTTAACCCTCTCAAATTCTTTCCTCTACTCCTTCTACTCTATTGATCCCCTTGCAATTTTTCTTTTATTTTTTAACTTGGGATTGAACTCAGGGGCACTCAACCACTAAGCAACATCCCCAGCCCTATTTTGTATTTTATTTGGAGACAGGGTCTCACTGAGTTGCTTAGTGCCTTGCACTTGCTGAGACTGGCTTTGATCCTCCTGTCTCAGCCTATTGAGCTGCTGGGATTACAAACCTGTGCCACTGTGCCTGGCAATCCCTCTGCAATTTATATGTAGATTTTTTTATTATTTGAAAATGATTGGTGAATGTATTTGATGTGGTGATTCATTGTGGTATATTCACATATGAAATTTGTTCAGATAAATTCAACTGTTCTTTCCTTTTTCTGTCTCTTCTTCCTTCCCCTTAATACACTTATCTTCTTCCTTCCCCTTAATACACTCCTCTTCTTCCTTCCCCTTAATATTCTTCTGATCTTTTTCTCAATTTTGATTAAATTCTCTCTCCTTTTTTTCCTATGATATTTTCAAAAGACATTAAAATTGTTCAAATTTAGAATAATATCTAAGTAATAGTGAAGAAAATAATTAGTTATTTTATGTAATGAAACCATTAACATTTTAATGAACAAAATGTTATTAGTTTTGATAAACACACACTACACATTTTATTTGAAGTTACTACTATTGCTAATATTATACTAGCTAATATTTTTAGTATACATGCCCCTGAGTTTATGAATTGCTGTAAGATGAGTTGAAACATGTTAAGTATTAGAAAGTAGTGTAAAGCTAGAACTGTTAGTCTTTTTGATTCTTATTCCTTGTGCAAATTTATACTGAAAAAATCTCTCATGTACAACAATACTTGTAATATTATAAAATATACTAATACTATGATATAAAAGTAATCCTGTAAAATTTTTAATTAAATAACAATTCTAAGCATACCTGTGCGCTGGTTATGTGGTAGTAAGGTCAGACTTCAAAGTGCCTTCCTAGTGCCTACCTAGGAGACTCCTCTGTCTTCTCTTTTACTCAGATTTGGAGTTGGGGCTTTCAAGATGAGGTTATGTAATCGAGACAGCTTTGGCTTGTCTCTCAGTAGACTGGTAATCTTGGTGTTGCATCTGAAGTCTGATAGTTCCTGTCTTTCCATAGTTAGAGAGGGTGTGCTCAAAGGAAAAGAAAACTATTTCTTCCGTTCTCAGACAATGGTAAACAAGCCCCCTCTGGATGAAAACATTTTTGTGTGTAGTTCTTATTTCCAAAGCAAGGGACTTGCATTGGGGGCGGGGGGGCACCAATTATAGGAAACCAATCTTAGCCCACTAACATGGAATTAAAATGGGTAAATTCTGGCATAAAAGAATAAAGCATAAAAACTTCAAGTGTTATATATGAATAAAATAAACTGAAAAGACATATTTTCAGGTCTGTCTGCTGAAAATATCTCACAGTAATCACATTCAAATATCACTGTATTTGACTTTCAGTGAAATTTGATTTCTAAATACCTAGGTGAAGACAATAATCACAATGACTTGGGAGGCTTTGGCAGAAGGACCACAAATAGAATGCCATCCTCAAGAACTTAGTGAGCCTCTAAATAGCTCAGTGAGACCCTGTCTCTAAAAAATAAGAAAAAAAAGTGTGGGGATATGCCTCAGTGGTAATAAAATTTTCTGTGTTCAATCTGTGGTATTTAAAAAAATCATTTCAAAAAAGAAACTGTATAGACTGAACTGGGACATCTTGGGCTGCAAAGGAATGATAGAAATGAAGGAAGGAGTGAGAGAGGGTGGTGGGAAAGAAAAAGAAAGAAGAGGAAGGAAGTCATAGACTAATGGAATTATTTCCCCTGGACTTGCAGGTAGTTTAACTGGGCCTTTCCTGAGTGAACCACTCTTCTCTTCATCGTGGGATTTACTTCTTTCATACATAACCATGGTTCCCCTGATTTTTCTCAATTTAGCACCCTCTGCACTTCATTCTCTCAAGTCAGACTTGAATTTTTTGTGGATCTATCTTTATTCAACACAACAGTGCATGGAATGACATAGCCCATGCTAGAGCTGGAAGAGAAGTTCTCCATTTAGTGTAGATTCTGGCTTATCCAAGAGCACATGGTGTGAAAACTTTGGATGTCTTTGAACCAGGGCTCATATTTATGTATGATTGAAGCATTCAACTTTTATTTTTTTATTTGTCCTAAGTCATACATGACAGTAGAATGCATTTTGACACAGTGTACAAAAATAAAGCATAAAGTCTCTTCCCTCTGGCTGTCAATGGTGTAGGGTCACACCAGTAGTGTAATCATACATATGTATAGGGTAATAATTTCAATCTCATTCAACCATCTTTCCCATCCCCACACCCACCTTCCCTGCCCTTACTCCTCTCTGCACAATCCAAAATTGATATTTAAGTTTTGATCGCAGTGTGAGGTGACTCCAATGACTTTTTTTTGCATGTATATATCCACTTGTCCCAGCACCATTGTTGATATGACTGTCCTTTCCCCATTGTGTATTTCTGTCAAATATCAATAGGCTACAGAGGCATGGGTTTATTTCTTCATTATCTTCTTTTTCCATTCATCAATGTGTGTGTCCTTATGCCAGTACCACATGGTTTTAATTAGTATTACAAAGTCTGAGTTCTTTTTCTTTCAAAGACATTTTGTTTTTGGCATTTGTGGCACTTTGCTACTTAGTTTGAATTTGATGATCAGCTCCTCTATTTCTGAAAAAAAAAAAAGAAAATGTAGTTGGGATTTTGACAGAGATCATTTTAGATCTGTAGATTATTTTGTTCAGCATTCCCTTCTTGGCAAAATTAACTACTCCAATCTGTGAACATGGAATATATTTTTATATATTTTGAACTATTTTAATTTTTTGAGCAATGTTTTATATTTTTTATATAGAAGCTTTTTTCTTTTGATTAACTTTTTATATGTATATGCAAATAAAAATGAATTTTTAAAATTTTTACATTAAATTGTTCATTACTCTTATACAGATCAGATGATCTTTTCAGTATATATATTGCAGTCTGTAATTTGATGAATTCATTATATTGGCTCTGGCAGTGATATTTTCTTACCTACATTCTTTGACATTTTTTACATATGGGATCATATCACCTGCAAACAGGGATAGTTTTACTTCTCCCTATCTAATTTGGATGTCTCCTCTTTCTTTCTTTCTTTCTTTCTTTCTTTCTTTCTTTCTTTCTTTCTTTCTTTCTTTCTCTCTCTTTCTTTCTTTCTTTTTTTCTTTTACCACATTGATCTACTTACAATTTTCAGTACAGTGTTGAACAGAAGAGGCAAAAGTGAGCATTCCTCTTCTGTTCCTGATATAAGGAGGAAAGGTTTTAGTGTTTTCCTATGTAGAATGATGTTATGTGTGGGTTTTTTCATAAACATGCTTATCTTGTAGAGGATGTTCCCTTCTTTACCTAGTTTACTGAGTTCTTAAGAAAAACTTAACAAATCTTCAATTTTGTCGACTACCTTTCCCACAACAGTTGAAATGATCATTGAGATCTTTCTTTTCTATGTTAATATGGTGTATTACATTTATTGATTTTCTTTTGTAGTACCACCCTTACATTCATAGGATAAATTTCTTTTGGCATATTTTTATTTCTCAAAGTCCACAATTTACATTACTCTTGGTTTTGGGTATTCTATGGGTTTTGACAAATATATAATGATGTTACCTCTTTCTTGCTTTGGTATCAGAATAATACTGCCTTTTTGGAATAAATTAAGAAATATGCCCTACTTCCAAAGCAAAGATACTTTGGAAGAGTTTGAGAAGCACTGATATCAATTTTCAAAATTCTAGTAGACTTAACCAGTAAACTCGGGATAATGCATTCTCTCTCTAGGGACCAGATTAAAAATTTATTTGATCTCCTCAATTCTTATATATTTGTTCAAAGTTTTTATATCTTCTTTTTTGCATATTTTAGGGGGTAATAGGGATTGAACCCAGGGGCACTTTTTCACTGAACTACATCTACAGCAAAGTAAATAAGAATCAAAGCAAAGACACAATCCATCATCCTCCAGCCTCAGCCTCTTGAGTAGCTGGAATTACAAGTGTGCAACACATTTTCTGACTCATTTTTTTCTTATCTTCTAAAAGTCAGATTTGGTAATTTATGTGTTTCTAGGTATGTTTCCACTTCATCTAACCCAATTAAACTGTTGTCATGCAATAGAGCTCAGTATAACCTTATTGATTATCTTTTTTTATTTCTGTAAAGTTGGTGGCAATTTCTTTATTTTTATTTCTGATTTTAGTTGATATACACCTCTAATTTGTTCCAGTGTGTAGGTAAAATTTCCTCAATATTGCAAACATTTTCAGAGTCAATTTTTTGTTCTTTACAGTTTTTCTGTTACCTGTTTATCTCTACTCTAATCTTTATTATTTCCTCCCTTTGGCTAGATTTGTGTTCACTTGCCTGTTCATTTTTAAATTTCTAAAGGTGTAAAGTTAGGTTATTAATTTGAGATCTTTCTTCTATTTAATATAGGCTTTCACAGTTAAACAATGTTAAGTGGATCCCTTTATTATTATGTAATGGCCTTTTATATAGAGAGATTTCTTATATTTTTATTTGTGGATAGACGCAATACTTTATTTATTTTATGTGGTGCTGAGGATTGAACCCAATGTCTCACATGTGTGCAGTAAGAATTCTACCACTGAGCTATAACCCCAGACTGAGAGACAGTTTTTGACTTAAAGTGTGATATAAGTATAGCATAGTCTATTGCACTAGTCTTAATGCATTGTTTATGTTTAAATAATTTAAGCACTAAATGATGAATAGTTGATATAATCCCCAACCCCAACCCCTCCCAAGAAAAATAGCAAACCTCGGTCTGTACATTGGGAATTCTTATTACCTCCACTTAACAGAAAATCCATTTAACTGGGCATACAGCAGTTAAATGGAACAAATGATCTCATAGTTAATCTAGGGAATAAGATATGTGTTAAATCAAGGTGGTTTGAGTTGGCCCTGCCTCAGTTTGATAGGTGATGCTGAGTGCAGGGTGACCCACCTGTGCATAAAACACACCGAGTTCCAGTTTTGTCCGAATTGAAGAGTCTTTATTTAGCAGGCTGGCCAGCAACTGCTCCCCACAGAACCCATAACTGTCTCTGCATGGAACAGCCCCAATCCTGAGAATTTTAGGATATTTAAAGGTAAAAACCTTTAAATTGACATAGCTGCAAGCAAGCAGGTACAGAAACTGAATGGGGAAATTAGTGAGACAATGCAATGAGTAAATTTGTATTTTCCATGGGACTTTACAAGTTGGCATAGCACCAATCGAGCAGGAGGAAAGTGGGTCAAAATTACCCTAGTTCAGCACAAGTTAGAGAATGGTTATTAGTCTAGACAATCAATCTCTGACAAGGTACATTTCCCAAGAAAAATAAAAGACAAGAGAATAATTTTACATTGTATAAGAATTACTATTTGTGTTGCCAAGTGTGCTATGCTAGGTAGCAATTACTAATGGGTACAGAGACGAGGCTTTCCCAGAAGAGAAGAATTCTTACATGATATGGAGTCAGGGTAAAATGGAGTATGTTTGGTTATTGCTTATAGAGCCTGGTCCATAACACTCCCTGGCTACGGGCAAACAGATGGTCAGTTGCACCTGGTGTCTTTGGCATTTTCTACATATAAAATCACATTATGTAAAAAGAGATGATTCCGTTTCCTCCTTTCCTATGTAGATGCCCTTATTTATGTCTCTTATTACTCTGAATAAAACTTCCAATGCTATAGTAAATAAGAGTGGTTAAAAGTGGATACATTTGTTTTTATTTTATTTTTTCTGATCTTTGAAAAAAATGATTTCAGCCTTTCCCCATTTAGTATAATGTTGGCTATGGGGTTTTTCTTATGTAGATAACCTTTTGCATTGTTCTGTATCTGTTTTGAGGGGGTTTACTATGAAGAGATGTTGAGTTTCATTGAATAACTTTTCTGAATTATTGGGTTAATCTTATGTTTTTTGTCTTTAATTCTTTTGATGTAGTGCTTTGAATTATTGATGGTATGTGTGGGATCATTCTTTCATTCCCACAGTCACTCACACTGAAACAGGTTGTATAATATTTGTTTATGTGCTGTCAGGTTCAATTTGCCTTTATTTTGTTGAGAAATTTTGCATCTATTCTCATCAGGAATATTGATTTGTAATTTTCTTGTT
This sequence comes from Marmota monax, assembly GCF_021218885.2. Classification (NCBI taxonomy): domain Eukaryota; kingdom Metazoa; phylum Chordata; class Mammalia; order Rodentia; family Sciuridae; genus Marmota; species Marmota monax. Next base: position 26,861 of record NW_026695033.1, read on the forward strand.
GTGTTCTTTTATGGTTTGCTATAGGTGTAATAATAAAATCCAAGTTCAATGACAAAATTATCAACAGATTCACATTTTTCCTTATTAATTTATTTAAATTGACAAAAGTAGTATAAATTTTAACATGTTGACTTAAAAGTACATATACATTGTGGAATGGCTAAGTGGAGCAAGTTAACGTATGTATTACATCACATACTTCTTGTGGTGGTGATGTTTAAATTATTATTCTCAGCAATTTTCAGGAATATAATACTTTATTATTAGTTATAGTCACAATGACGTGTAACTGATCTCTTAAATTTATTCCTTCTGTCAAATTGAAATTTTGTAGGCTTTGGCCAACATCTTTCCAACTCCCCAACTCTCCAGGCTCTGGTATCTACAATCTATTCTGTCTCTTTGAATTCAGTTCTTAGATTCCACATATAAATGAGATCATGTGATTTAGCTCCTATGTTTTATGTCACTTAACTTATCCTCTTGTTCATCCATGTTGTCACACACGACAGGATTTCCTTCTGTTTTCCAGGTGTAACCATCTTCCATTGTATGTATGTACTCTATTTTCTTTATCCATTCCTAGTTTGATAGGTGTTTAGGTTGATTTCATTTCTTAGCTATTGTAAACTATGCAGCAATTAACCTAGGAGTGTGTACACTAATCTGTTTTTTAATTGATTTTTTAAAAATAAATGACAGCAGAATGCTTTACAATTCTTATTAGACATATATAGCACAAATTTTCATATCTCTGGTTGTATATAAAGTATGTTCACACCAATTTGTGTCTTCATACATGTACTTTGGATGATGATGTTCATCACACTCCACCATCCCTTGCCCTCCCACACCTCTGCCCTATCAAGAGTTTGTCTATTTCTCTCATGCTCCCCCTCCCCTCCCTTTATGAATCAGCCTCCTTATATCATAGAAAACATTTGGCATTTGTCTTTTGGGGATTGGCTAACTTCACTTAGTATCATCTTCTCCAACACTATCCATTTACCTGCAAATGCCATGATTTTATTCTCTTTTATTGCTGAGTAATATTCCATTGTGTGTATATGCCACATTTTTTTTACCCATTCATCTACTGAAGGGCATCTAAGTTGGTTCCACAGTTTAGCTATTGTGAATTGTTCTATTAAAAATATTGATGTGGCTCTGTCCATGTAGTATGCTGTTTTTAAGTCCTTTGAATGTAGACTGAGGAGAAGGATAGCTGGGTCAAATGGTGGCTCCATTTTCAGATTTCCAAGGAATCACCATACTGCTTTCCATATCAGCTGCACCAATTTGCAGTCCCAACAGAAGTGTATGAGTGTACCTTTTTCTCCACATCCTTGTCAGCACTTATTTTTGTTTGTCTTCATAATAGCTGCCATTCTGACTGGAGTGAGATGATATCTTAGAGTAGTTTTGATTTGCATTTCTCTGATTGCTAGAGATGATGAACATTTTTTCATATATATGTTGATTGTTTGTATATCCTCTTCTGAGAAGTGTCTGTTCAGGTCTTTGGCCCATTTGTTGATTGGGTATTTGTTTTTTGGTGCTTAGTTTTTTGAGTTCTTTATATATCCTAGAGATGAGTGCTGTATCTGATGTGTGAGAGGTAAAGATTTTCTCCCAGGATGTAGGGTCTCTATTCATGTCACAGATTGTTTCTTTTGCTGATAAAAAAATTTAGTTTTATTTCATCCCATTTATTGATTCTTGGTTTTAATTCTTACACTATAGGAAGTAGGGTCCTAATCCCACATGATGGAGATTAGGGGTTACTTTTCTTCTATTAGATGCAGAGTCTCTGGTTTAATTCCTACGTCCTTGATTCACTTTGAGTTGAGTTTTATACATGGTAAAAGATAGGGATTTAATTTCATTTTGTTGCATTAGAATTTTCAGTTTTCCCAGCACCATTTGTTGAAGAGTCTTTCTTTTCTCCAATGCATGTTTTTTGCACCTTTGTCTAATATAAGATAATTGTAATTTTGTAGATTAGTCTCTGTGTCTTCTAGTCTGTACCATTGTTCTAACAGTCTGTTTTGGTGCCAATACCATGCTGTTTTTGTTACTATTGCTCTGTAGTATAGTTTAAGGTCTGGTTTAGTAATGCCACCTGCTTCACTCTTCCTGCTAAAGATTGCTTTAGCTATTCTACATCTCTTATTTTTCCAAATGAATTTCATGATTGCATTTTGTATTTCTATGAGGAATACCATTGGGATTTTTATCAAAATTGCATTAAATCTGTATCGTGCTTTTGGTAGTATGGTCATTTTTATAATATTAATTTTGCCTATTCAAGAGCAAGGTAGATCTTTCCATCTTCTAAGGTCTTCTTTGATTTCCTTCTTTAGGGTTCTGTAGTTTTCATTGTGTAGATCTTTCACCTCTTTTCTTAAGTTGATTCCCAAGTATTTTATTTTTTATTTTAGGTTATTGTAAATAGGGTACTTTTCCTCATTTCCTTTTCAGAGGCTTTGTCACTGATATACAGAAATGCCTTTGACTTATGGGTATTGACTTTATATCTTACTACTTTGCTGAATTCATTTACTCATTCTAGAAGTTTTATGGTGCAGTTCTTCTGGGTATGGAATCATATCGTCAGGAAATAGTGCTAATTTAAGTTCTTCTTTTTCTATTTGTATTATTTATTTATTTGTTTGTTTGTTTATTTGCTGTTGAATTTTTCTGACCAGTGTTTCAAGAATTATGTTGAATAGAAGTAGTTAAAGAGGGCATCCCTATCTAGTTCCAGTTTTTAGAGGAAATGCCTTCAATTTTTCTTCATTTAGAATGATGTTGGCCTGAGTCTTAGTGTAGATAACTTATACAATGTTGAGATATGTCCTGTTATCCCTAGTTTTTCTAGTGTTTTGAACATATAAAGGTGCTGTATTTGGTCAAGTGCTTTTTCTGCATCTATTGAGATGATTATATGATTTTTCTCTTTGAGTCTATTGATGTGATGAATTACATTTATTGATTTTTGTATGTTGGACCAACCTTGAATCCCTGGGATGAATCCTGCTTGATCATGGTGCACAAATATTTTTATACAATTTTGTATTTGATTTGCCAAAATTTTATTGAAAATTTTTACATCTATGTTCATTAGAGATAATGATCTGAAGTTTTCTTTCTTTGATGTGCCTTTGCCTGGATTGAGGATCAGGATGATATTGGCCTCATAGAATAAGTTTGGAATTGCTTTCTCTTTTTTATTTCCTAAAATAAATTGCAGAGTATGGACATTGTACTTCTTTAGAGGTCTTGTAAAACTTGGCTGTGTATCTATCTGGCCCTGGTTTTTTGTTTTTGTTGTTGTTGTTGTTGTGTCGTTTTGGTTTTTGTTTTGGTTGGTTGGTAGGCTTCTGATGGCATCTTCTATTTCATCACTTGATATTGGTCTGTTTAAGTTGTGTATATCTTCCTGATTCAATCTGGGCAAATCATATGACTTAAAATTTTTTCAATGCCTTCAAAGTCTTCTATTTTATTGGAGTTTAGGTTTTCAAAATAATTTCTGATTATCCTCTATATTTCTGTAGTGTCTATTGAATTATTACTTTGTTATCACATATGCTGGTAATTTCAGTTTTCTCTCTTCTTTTCTTCATTAGCATAGCTAAGAATCAGTCAATTTTATTTATTTTTGCAAAGAAACACTTTTTGTTGTGTCAATTTTTTCCAATTGTTTCTATTTCACTGATTTCAGCTCTGATTTTAATTATTTATTGCCTTCTACTGCTTTTGTTGCTGATTCGTTCTTTTTTTCCTAGGGCTTTGAGATGTGGTGTGAGGTCATTTATTTGTTCATATTTTTTTCTTCTAAAGAATGAACTCCATGCAATGAATTTTCCTTAGTATTGCTTTTATGGTGTCTCAGAGATTTCAATATGTTGTGTCTATGTTCTCATTTATCTCTAAGAATTTTTTAATCTTCACCTTGATGTCTTATGTAACCCATTGTTCATTCAGTAGCATACTGTTTAGTCTCCAGGTGATGAAGAAATTTTTTTTATTTTGTCATTGATTTCCAACTTCATTTCATTACGATCTGATAAAATGATGGTAGTATCTCCAAAAAAAAAAAAAAAGATTGTTTCAACAGAGAAATAGAGAAATAGAGGTTGGAAAAAAAAGAAATCCTTGAAATTAAATAAACAATAAACCAAATTGAAAGCTCAAATGAAAGCATCACCAACAAAGTAGACCACTTGGAAGACAGGAATCCAGACAATGAAGATTAAATATATAATCCTGAAAATAACTTAGACAACACAGAGATAATGGTAAGAAACAAAGAACAGGGCTGGGGATGTGGCTCAAGCGGTAGCACGCTCGCCTGGCATGCGTGTGGCCCGGGTTCAATCCTCAGCACCACATACAAACAAAGATGTTGTGTCCGCCAAGAACTAAAAAGTAAATATTAAAAAATTCTCTCTCTCTCTCTCTCTCTCTCTCTCTCTCTCTCTAAAAAAAAAAAAAACCATGAACAGAACATTCATAAAATATGGGATAGCATAAAAAGGCCACCTAAGAGTTATTAGGATAGAGGAAAGCATAGAGGTCCAAACCAAAGGAATGAACAATATTTTCAATGAAATAATATCAGAAAACTTTTGAAACATGAAGAATGAATTGAAAATCCAAATTCAAGAAGCCTTCAGGCTGCCAAACGTACAAAATCACAACATATCCAAACCAAGGCACATTAAATAAAATGCCCAACATACAGAATAGGGAGAGAATTTTAAAAAGCCACGAGGGACAGGAATCAAACTACATATAGGGGAAAACCCAAAAACATTTTTAAAAGATAGTACACCACAATCAAGTAGGGTTCATCCCAGGGATGCAAGGTTTGTTCAACATAGGGAAATCATAATATATCACATCAATAGATTAAAGACAAAAATTATAAGATTATCTCAATAGATATTGAGAAAGCATTTGACAAAATACAGCATCTCTTCATGTTAATCTCCCCATTCTTTTTTCGGTGTAAACAGCAAAGAAGTGTTTATTTCGAGCTAGCTCGGTTCTCCACGTGCACACAGCAACTGGTGACACTGAGAGGCCCCAAGCCCAGGGTTTGCAGCAGTTTTATGCACTCTTTGCAGAAGGCAGGGACTTTACATACATCATAGCATCTCTTAGCAAATCATCACACATTGCGGAAAATCAAACAACAACTCTAAAACATGATTAGCACATTCACTGGTGGGAACAAGTTGGGTAAAAGTGATTGGTTAGTACAAGAGGAGGATTCATTTGAACTGATTGGTTTAGGCCACGAGGGGAGTACATGCTGAACTACATGGTTTCTCAACATGTTATCAACCACCATAAACTACTGGGAGGGTCATCTGGCATCCCAGGTATTTCTCTGTCTCACACTGATTGGTGGCTGCTAGGGTCCCCACCTAGCCTGACTGAGTCAGGGACACCTGGCACAGCAGATCTCTCTGTTATTTGTAGATAAACAACTCAGCAGGGTGGGTGTATGCCTAGGAGTGCTCTGTGGGTCTTTCCAAGGATAAAGGTCATGCCTCTTCCTTGGACAGGCTTTGCTCTGAGGTAGAGGCTGGTTTTTCATTCCCCCTTTGTCTGGAAACTTGGGAACCAATCATGGTTCCCTCAGTTGGGGGCCTATTTGGGCAGGCTCTCAACTTTCCAGATTCACTCAAAATTGGCCTCCTAGATCCAACCTGACTCGATTTACCTATCTACACTATCTATTTCTGGCTTCATCTCCCCCCTAATTTTAGGAACTCTTTATTTATGTAAGGAGAAGAGATGATGGCTCATTCTGGCTGCTTCAGAGCTGAAAGAGGGTGTCAAATGTGAGGAGGCTGGACGACATGGGGACAACATGGGGGACGTGAGTTCCCTTTTAGAAGTCAGTTCCACTTGAAGTCTGGTTGGGAAAAAACATGTTGTCATCTGGGGATGGGTGCTTCTATGAGAGAAACAAAAAACATGAGTACTGAATAAGTGTTGCAGCAGCTGGAACATGTCACTGTACATAAGTTCCCTCACCAGGCTTTAACCTCCCCAGTTATCAGGACTATAAACATAACATTTAACTTTTAGTGTTACAGATGTCCTTCCCCGTAAGATACAGTTTAATGATTTAATGCCATCTGATCTTGCAAAATCCTTTTACTAGTATGACCTCTGTGTCTAATAGAGAAACCTTTAATTCTGTTACTTAGGGCTGCATAATCATATACTAGCAAACACCAAGCCTACCTGTGTAGGTTAGGAATATCTGTAGGCCTTAAACTAAAAACTACTCTGGCAGTTCCTCTTTAGTTTCTTTTGATAGTTATCAGGCACTCCTGCCTAAGAATCTCTTTTGTAGCCTCCAGTCTTACTTATTCTTGGGGACTAACACAAGGTGTATACCTTAAGTTACATTTTATTATTATTATTATTATTATTATTATTTAAAATACCCAGGAATAACTGTGTTTTGGTTTTAACTGTCTTTGCTAAGTGTTTTAGATGAAGGAGTCAAACTGACTATTGTTTCTATCTATTGTTAACAGTCAGCTGAGTTTCCATGGGAGTCCTGGGGAACTTTACAGCAGCTTCTCAGTTCCGCTAGTGCCATTTGCGCTAGGATGGGTCCAGGTTGTGCTTAACTATGTGGCTTCCCTTGGAAGCATCAGGGATGTCTCCCTTCTGACTCAGAGGGCAAGAGCCAAATATTGGTTTTCTTGGCCCTTTTAATTTAACTTTAATTTTAAAACTTAATCTTTAACATCCAGCAAATAAATTTCAACAGCCTTATATTAAGAGTACTGGGCTTTAACGTCTATCTCTCTATCCTGTAGGTGATAACTCATTATCTTAAATCAAACAACAACAAGTGTTGGCAAGGATGTAGGGGAAAAAGTACACTCATACATTGTTGGTGGGACTGCAAATTGGTGCAGCCAATATGGAAGGCAGTATAAAGATTCCTTGGAAATCTGGGAACAGAACCACCATTTGACCCAGCTATTCCTCTTCTTGCACTATACCCAAAGGACTTAAAAACAGCACATTTTGTAGTATTATTTGCATTATTACTATGATTTATAAAATGAACATAATATTCTCTTACAAAATTAAATTATCTTACAGAATTTCTTCATCTTAAAGACTCACAAGAAATAGTACTCCAAAAAGCCAGTAATATCTAATCTTACATAAATATCTGGAACTTAAAATGTTCAAAATCCTCTTTTGACAATTAACAAACTCAAACATATATCTGCAAAAACTTCTGCCTAGTAATAATGTTCCTGTTAATCATAACTTCAAATTACAAAAACAGTGTGTACTTACTTGAGGTTAATGACACTGAATCTCTAAAAAGTGTTTTGGTTTCATAAATCTGACTGACTTTATTTCCCCCCTTCACTGAAACATAGATTTAATTTTAAATTTAGACACGTTCTAAGCTTAAAACTATCCTACAAATGCAAAAAGATGTATATTAGTAAAATAAATGTGATAAAAGTATGATTTGCATGGTTTGACATAGTGATATTGATGTAGACAACCACAGTCCCACTTATCTTGTGATATTTTACACTCTTGATGACAGAAAATATATATTCTTGATGCATAATACATTTCTGAATTTTCCATTTCTCTCAGATGATCTATTGGATTTTCAGTTCTTCTGTACCAGTGTATAACCATTGAGGAAAGACACAGAAATTAACATCATTTCATTGCATAACTCATGATTTCTTAAATACTGAGAAATGTTTGGCTCATATAAAAATAACTAATGCCTCTGGAACTAAAACTACAAATTCTTTTGCTCGATTTTCACAGAATTTTTGTTATAAAAGTAGTTTACTCTAGAGAAAGAGTGTTTTCTTTTTCCCAAGAAATATTTTGTCTTAAAAAAAAATTTGGCTACTCCTACCTCCAAAATCTCAAATGGTGATGTTCCCAATTTAAAATTTTCTTCCCAAATATATTTTCCAGGTTCATTTTCAATCCACTCACTAAATTATCACAGGCTTTATCTGTGAGCATTCGTGCAAGGTAAGTCAAGCACATGATCAGGGAATCAATAATTTTGAAAGAGAACAATATGGCTACTAGATCAAGATAATGCAAATGTTTCTTGATCTGGATCCCAGATATCTGCATACAGGCACTGGTAGCAGGATTACATAAATTTAGGAAATATGGACAGATTTCCTGAAGGAAACTCGTTACCTGCTTCAAAGCCATCAGGAGTCTAATGTCTGATTGAATGTGCTGCCATGGTTGTCACCACTAAGGTATTTTCTGACACGATCCAAAGAGTGGCCAAGTATCTGAGAAGACTTCTAAGTGTTCTTAACCTTGTTCTTGCAGGAAATTCTTTACTTTCTTGGGAATGAACAAGGCAGCTGCAGTGTGACAGGTTGAATCTGACTGGTCTTTATACCAACACCTGGAAGATTTCCATTGGAAAAAAAAAATTTTATTGAATTTATTTTGAGGAATGTGTAACCTATTTCCTTATGCTGATATCAAGGGAACTTATAAATTAATTAATTACTTCATTGCTTTGTTCTTTCCTCCAAAATCATATCTTGAATTCAATTGGGGTTTCCAGCTAATTTCCATATTGTGTTAATGATAGATCTTCTTTTATTTTCTCATCTCCTAAACCTACAGCACTATTTTCTGTTCTCCTACTTCACAAAACACATTTGGGGAGTAATATCCAAACAGCAATGAAAACTGCTAGCTCCACCAGTCATTGATTTCGGCTTTGTAATCCAAAACTGTCTCATGATCTTCATCCTACTAACATGGAATATGTACAGTTCACATTGGGGCCATTTGTCTTGCCTGGACTGCTGGACTGGGCCATTGTGTTTCTCTATAATTCTTTACATGTTTTTTTGTATCAAATTTATAAGCATTATGTCAAGAATATGTACTCTCAATAACTCTGGCTTACTTTCAAAATGTATTTTGATATAATTGGAAAAATCAGGATAGATCATTAAAAGCACTTATGCCATCATTCTTACTAATAATATGAATACCCAGAAAGTGGGGTATTATGCACATCAAATCTCTGAATGCATGGATTGTATGTAAAAACTTGAGTAAAAAAACTTTGTTATTCAATGTGATTTTGAACCATGTCCCCTCATATACCCAGAGACATAAAATAGAAACAAAAGGAGACTTCATTTTCTATTCCTGAGCAGCTGCACACCTTGGTAAAGACATTTTATGTAAAGAATGTCTCAGATCATTCTGACAAAAGATCTATTTTTTTCTAGTATACAGGTTTGAGAAAAAAATGAAAACAAAAATATGGCATTTCTTAAACCTGATAACTAAGAAGACATTTCACCTTTCTCCTGTTCCACGGAATGGGTTTTGAATGTGGAAGTATCGGAAGCTGTTTCCTGGGCGAACACTGTTTGTGCCATGGATGAAAGTTTGCCAAAGGAGTTTGATGTTATGATAGGCATTTATTCTTTTAGCTACAAAGTGTACTACATAAACTCTTTCCAAAAATCTAAGGTAGCAAACAAGAAAAAAAAACAGAAATTGGCATTATTATTATATTTCATATATATCGTATATTTTATTTTTATGAAATGTTTCCTTCAAAAAATCTGTGAAGTATTCCATTAACTATGATAGACATTTGTGTTTTACATTTGTAGTTAGAAATCACAACCCATTGAATATTCTTTTTTTTATCACAAGTGATAACCAGAATTTGATATTTTCCATTTTCTTCAAAGAAATACCAGTCTCTCAACATTTAAAAATAAAATGTTAGACAATTATTTGTGAAGCTTTAAATGAAAAAAATGACTTCAACACTTTTTTAATGCTATTCATATATTTCCTAGCTCACTCCAATGATGATTATCCTCATTATGTTGACTCAGTCAAAAGCAGTTACTGAGCTGACAATGCTGAGGGTGGTTAAAGACTGCACATGCCTAGGATAGTACTTAATCCCTCACTATTATGCATCTTTATAAAGAATCCCTGAGGATATGTCCATTTGGATGTTTACCTGGAAGATCCCTGTTTACACTGCTCTAAAATAGACATCAGCAGACTTGGTGGACAATTTTTATCTAAATATATGTTTGACATAGTGCAGATCCAAAGACAGATAAGATAGAATCTCCACCCTTAGGAAATCTGCAGGAAAGACAGAGGTAATTCATGGCATCAAAGAATGCATAATAGGTATCATAGGCTCACAGAGAAGGGGATGATATGCACATTTCCATGTGGTGAATGGGAGATACCAAAGACTGTCATGCCCCTGACACAGGAGTCATGCTTCAGTTGAATTTTTTTAAAACATTCTTAATGGCTTATTTTCTCAGGGTTAGCAATGCAACACAGGACTTCACCATGCTAGGCAAGCACTCTACCACTGTGCTACACTCCCAGCTCTTCAATTGAAATTAAAATGGAGAATAAGGACCATAGAATTATTTTGATGAAATAATGACTCTAGAGATTGTAAAGGGTGACATGACCACAAAGATGTCAATAAGAATGCTACAGCTATTAAATTCTCATTCTTTTCTTTCCAGAAACATCATTTGCTTCAACATCCCCATAAATATGAATCAATATGATAAAGATATTGATGGAAAAAAGACCTTTTACCCCAGGATGACATTGGGATCTCAGCAAACATATTTTTGCTTTGCCTCCACATGGCTGCTGCCCTTGCGGGCATGAAGCCCAGGCTCGACACTCTCCACATCACCCACTTGGCTCTAACACACATCCTCATATGCCTCAGCATAGGACTTCTGATACCTACAATCATTTTGATAATGCAGGACATTCCAAGTGACTTCAAATGCAAAATACTTATCTTTCTATACAAGCTAATGAGGGGATGTTCCATCTGTAACACCTGCATATTGACTGTGCTTCAGGCTGTCACCATTAGCCCCATAGGCTTCTGGTTGGCCAACTTCACATTTAAATTCACAAAACCCATCCTAGGGTTACAAGGTTATTTCTCTTGTTATGGGTCCTCATCATGTCCACCTACAATAACCAGTTTTTGTTTTGTTTTTTTGTGTTGTGGCCACACCCAATTAGGCCCAGCCTGGTCATCTCTTCATCACTGGATACTGTTCTTTCTGCCCATTAGTTACATCCACAGGGGACTCTTTTCACCCTGATAGCACGTAGAGATGTCTTTTTTGTGGGCCTTCCGGTTCTCAAGTGAATACCTAGTGATTTTCTTGTATAGCCATAAAGAGTGGTCCGTGTCTCCTCACAGTTATAGGTTCTCCCCAAATAGCTCTCTAGTAGAAAAGGCCACTCACTCCATACTGCTTCTTATCTGCTACTTTCATGTTCTGTACTCTGTAGACATTTTCATTTCATTGGCCTACGCATGACGTGAAGAAATGACCCCATCCTGGTGTGTCTCCAGACACTTGTGCCCAATGACTATTCCACAGTCTGTCTTTTTGTGATAATCAGTTATGACACACAAAAATCAAAATTAGTTTTAAAATGTTGGGTAAATAAATATTAGCTTGTGCAAAAACTTACCTAAAACATTTTTCTTCATGCTTATTAAGACAATTGTATGTGTTTTACAAAATTTGCTCTCTAAAAAATATTATTAGTTTCATATATGACAAATCAAAATATTTTGTCATACCAAAGTAAGCTATTGGGCTAGCAAGAACCTTCTCAATAATTCTGTCTTATATTTATGTTAAGGTCTTCATTTGGATGCTTATTAATTCTTCACTTCTCTTGTGTTTTTCATCTCACATTTGTATTCTAAGATTATATTCTTTCTTTGTGTATTATATTTCTTGACAATAGTTCCACTGAAGTTCTATGAGAGTTACATTGTCCACATTGCTGAAATGTTAATATTGTACTCTTTGTTAAAAAATATATACATATATAATATGTATAATATATATATATATATATATATATATATATATATATTATAGCAGTCATACATGGTGGTGCTCACATATAGTCCTCACCGCTTGTGACTCTGTGATATGGATGACAAATTTGAGGCCAAAGCAGGCAGCTTAGTGTGACCTTAAATTAAAAAAAAAATTAAAAAGGGCTATAAGATAAAGCTTAGTGCTAGATAACCTTGAGTTCAACTCACTGTGCTAAAAATAAATGTATAAACTAAAAACTCCACATCATAGGCACTAGCATGGGAAAAATTAAAAAGAAAAAAATAACTGTACAGGATATAAAGTAATAAAACTCCCCATATTCTTCTGAGAAGTTTGAAAGTGGTACATTAGTTATAGAAAACAGTCTGTGATTCTTTGAAATGTTAAATACAGCATCATCATAGTGATGTAGGACAGAAAGAGGCTGGACACCTGAGGAATTAGCAGAAAGCAGATTCAGATCAGCTATCACCTAAAAATTTCTGGACCATGTGTCTGGAAATTCCTTGAGCTTTATATTCAGTGGGAGGAGGAATTCAAAGATTTACATGAAAAGTGCTCTTCCTTTTTTTTTTTTAGACTAAACAGAGGTTTTACAAGTTTTTTGCTTTTAAAAACCTGGCATTTACCAAAAAAAAAAAAAAAAAAAAAGGAGGAAGCTACAAACCATAATGCCCTCTGCACACATTTTTGCTGATATCCTGTGTAAGAATCTTTCTGGCAAAAATGAAGTTCAGGGAATCCAAAATGGTGGGCTAAAGGGAGGCAATGTTCCATGTCACTCCATGACCTGGGATTCTAGTAGTGGGACTATTGCTTCTCTGGGAGGGACAGAGGATGTCCCCACAGCTGCTCCCACACAGGAATCATTGCTGCTATGCCCACACAGGGATGCAGGCTCCAGCATCACAGCAGGACTCTGGAGTCCTACTCAACCATACAGGGCTCTGGGGTTCCCCAGCCAGACAATGGGAATCAGCACCCATGCAGGACTCCTGGCCATCCACCTGCACACGAATCCTAGATGCTCATTCCACATAGGACAGCAAGCTGCTACCCATGTGCAGGAACTCCAACCACCACTCCAGTGTAGATGCCCATCAACCAACATGGGGCTCCCCAGTTTGCCTCCGTCTTGGGACTCTGCAAACACTTCCACAGTCCCCTACACGAGGCAGCCTACCTTCACCTGGAGACTTTGCACAGGCTTTGAAAACAGCTGACAGCCACAACACTGCATGCCACAGAGCAGAATCTCTGGACATACCACCCAATAACACTGCCTGCCTCCCCAGCCTACCTGACTCCCAATCACTGAAAGCAGCCACCTCGATCATGGGTCAACTTCATCACCATCTTCAGCTGGGACAACTCCCAGTTTGAAATACCAGCTGAGAAGGTACCTATAATCCCCAACTCCCCCTTCTGCTTGGCAGCCACTAACATGGCACAGTGACTGCCCAACACAAAACAGCTCAACAAGACAGGTGTAAAGCCCCCAGAGTGCAACCCACAAGACCTCCAGAGAGAGAGGTCCCCAATTAGGCAGTACAAAGGGAGGGAGGGTGTGAGGTACAGTTTAGAGACTAATTTAGAGACCAGTAACTGTGAGATCTACAGGCAATATAAGAAGATAAGTTCAGGTGCCCACATTACATGAGTGGACTTCCAAAATATTCTTGGGGTGCAGTCACCCATCAGTGACCAGCAATTGTGAACCCCACTTCCAGGTGCCCTGCAATGAAGACCAACTATCCCACCTGGTAACCAACACCACCTTGAGGGTGGAGATAACAGCAAAGAACAGACAACTCCGCTTATTGGATGAGAAGAAAAGCAGGAAAGATACTGAACTCCAACCAAAACAATCCTTGTATCTTCATTCAAGATTTTTTTGTTATGTTTTGTTTCTCCCTTTTTATTCTTCCACCCTCACATCCCCAACATTTGTAAAAACAAGTACTTTGCGTGAATTAGCATATTGAGGACTGGGATATCTGAATAGTATGTTACAGCTGTGTTGTATAATCTTTTTTTCTCGTACTTTTAAAAAACATTCTTAATATTTATATGCATTAATTTTATGTACTCTACTGTCTTTTCAATTACGTGTCTACACAACATAACTTCCTCTTTTTCTGCTATTAACCATCTCCTATAGATATTTTTTCATTCTTTCTAAGATCTAATAACTATATCTGCTCCTCTTGCCACCTCAACATAGCATTCTACACCTCAAAGTTATGGTCTTGCAAGATATCTGCATTCTATAGAAAGATATTTTTATAAAATTGGAGTAAAACAGACAATTTAATCATTTATTCCATCATTCTTACTATTCACATGGAGAATCACATAGCAGTGTAATATATATCCAAACCTTATGTGTGTGGGATAAAGAGATTGAGTAAAATTTCTCAGTTGGAGACATGGTCCTGTTATTCAACATGATGTCATCATGTACACACAGAAATTTGGATATGTGTGAAATATTAGTTGAAGGACACTTGGTGTCAGCTCCTACTGCCCAGCAGCTAAACTTCTTTCCAGACTTGACTGAATAAATTGTATGGGGCATTTTATGTGAAAAATGACCCAGTACTGTTGAAATGTTGGGACTATTTTTTTTCTAATACACACACCTAGGAATAAATGAAAACAAAATGTGGCATTTCTTACTAGATAATTGACAAGGAGGTCCTATCAGTCATCTCTGTACTTTTCTAAAAGGGGTTATGCATGTGAAATCATCTAAATATATTATATATTGCTGACAGAATAAGAGAATGCAAAAAACCAAATTTATACAATACTACCAGTATCCAAAGATCATAGATTGGCAAAAGAGTCCAATCTTATGATAGGATATTTTTTCTTTAAGCTAGGAAATCTTTAATATACTACAATAATTCTCCCAAAGCAAGGTTAGATAGTGGCAAATAATATAATACTCCTATAATGCTTTCTATAGGTCAAGCAAACTCCAATAATGGTAACAGAAAAGCACTGTCTAATGCCCTTTTACTCATGATGTACACTAAGGCAGAAGTAGTTACATTAAATTACATGTTTACTCAGCTAGTAAGTGGTGGGACATGAGTTGAATGAAGGCCATGGTGGTGTAGGTTGTATACCAGAAAATCTCTCGCTAATCTAAACTTCCATGAATAAACCAGAAAAATGATCATGTTGAGATTATTTCACTAGAAAATTACTATTTTAACTGGTCAAGCTTCACATTAAGAGTCTTTTATGAAAAATTTCTATATAAGTAAAACTATTTCAGAAACTTCAGTTTCAATGACAACTCCACCATTAAGAAATCTGGAGAGAAAGATAAATACTAAATAATTATAGCTTAAGATGATGTATACTAGAAAAGGAAAACATCCCATGCTACAGAGTTCAAGACAAGAGTGAGAGATAAGAAACTCCATGACATGAATGGCAGATCTACAATATCATTCCTCTGAGTAATGAGAGAGATTTGTGTTGGAAATTTACTTTTAATGAACTTTTTCTTTTTCAATGTTTGACACAAAACAATGGCTTCATAAATGCTATGTCAGCAATTTATCTCTAAACCCAATGCAGAACTTGATGAGAAATTGAGATGACAATAAGACACTGTCCTAATTACAAAGAATTTTTTAGTAAATTATGATTTTGTTGTCATTATTAAATGACTGGAAACATATCAAAAATGTTAATATTAACATATGCTACTGTTTTGTCTTTCAGAAATATATCATTTGATTCAACATCCCAATGAAGATGAACCAACATTCAAGATACAGTACCATAAAAAAATGTCTTGTGTCCCCAAGTTGGCGTTGAAATCTCAACAATTTTCTGCTTTTCTTCTACATGCTGCTGTCCTTGTGAGCCTCAAGAAAAGGGTTGCTTACCTCCCCATCATCCACTTGGCTCTAACACATATCCTCATGCCCCTCACCATGGGACTATTGATATTTACAGGTATTTGGGAAGTGTAGGACATTCCAGGTGACTTGAAATGAGAAATGCTTTTCTTCCTGCAGAAAGTAATGTGGGGACTCTCCATCTGTACCACCTGTGTCCTCAGTGCTTCAGGACATCACCATGAGCCCCAGTGGATCCTGGTTGGCAAACTTCAAATTTAAATCCAGAAATCCCATCATGTGGCTATTTTTCTTCTTATGGGTCCTCATTTTTTCCACCTAACTTGGTCAGCTCATCTATACTGTGACCACAACCAATATGATTGGTGCTCTCTTTGTCAATGATCACTGTTATTTTCTGCCAATTTATAGGGACCTCATTTTCACCCTAGTTGCATTCAGAGTTGTCTTCATTGTAGGCCTTATAGTTCTTTTCAGTGGATACATGATAATTCTCTGGTACAGACATACAAAACAATTTATGTCTCTTTTAATTCAAGGTTTCAAAAAACAAAGGACCACTCACACTACCCCACTGCTCATCAGCTGCTTTATACTGTGCAGACTTCATCACTTCAGGGGTCACATGCATGAAGTGGACAAAAGACCAATCCTGGCATGTGTCCACATGCTTGTGGCCAATGGCTACGGCATGGTCATTCCTTGGTGCTGATCAGTACTGATTCACAAATAATGAAAATTATGCAAACCAAATAGAGAAACCAAGGTCAGCTGCTGACAAAACAGATCGAAAGTACTTTCTTACTCTCATTAAAACAATGTTCTCTATTTCACAAAATTTTCTCTCTGAAATGAATTAATTTATGTAGAATATCACATTTCTTTCAAAAAAGTAATCAATATGTCTAGCAATGACCTGTGTATTAGTTTACCATATATCAGCAGTAGTGTCTTCATTAGATTTATAAATTTTTATATTATCCTATATCTCAGACATTTATTCTAAGGATATTTACTTTTTTCTATCATTAAAAATTATTTCAGTGAAGTTCTGTTATAGATGCACTGAGCCCTTTTCTGTCTGAAAGTATCTATGTTGTAATATTTTTTAAATGTATTCTAGCCAAGTGTGGTGGTGCATGGCTATAATCCCAGTAACTTAGGAGGCAGAGTAAGGAGGTTGGCAAGTTCAAAGTCAAGCTCAGTAACTTAGAAACTAAGCAGCTTAGCAAGACACTGTCTCTAAATTAAAAAGGGCTGGGATGTAGCTCAGTGTTTATGCATCCCTGGGTTCCATACCTGGTGCTTCTCCCCCCAAAAAATGTTTTACCAACTGAAAATTATGGTGCATACCTATAATCCAAACTACTCCTTAGGCTGAGGCAAGAGGTCACAATTTTAAGATCATCCTGGGTAACTTAATAAGACCATGTCCCCCGCCCCCCCCAAAAAAAATCCTGGGGATGTACCTCAGTGATAGATACTCACTGCAACAATTTAGGACTGCAACTGACCTAGTAACTAAAAATATGAAAAGGAAACTGAATAAGATGGACCTCCTCTAATAATAAAACTAAAAGAAAGAAAGAAAAGTTGTGATAGTCTTTCTATGACTGGGGTATTACTACAGATCCAAAGATTTTCACATTTTTACACATTTTTCAACAGGTTACCCTACAGCAATCCTGACACAGGCATTATTATTATGCCATCTTTACAGAACAGGGAAAAAATCCTGAGAGGTTGAGTCGTGTGCCCAGGTTACATGGCTGTGCCATGTCAGAGCCAGGATTTGACCCCAGGCAGTCAGTCAGATTTCTAAGTTCACATTCTTACATACCATTTTGTATTGCTTCTTCCCAATGTTTAATTATTATATATCCTGAAGACGTTAAGAAGAATCGTAAGAACACAAAATTGTACTAAATAAATGATGTTTTCTATGAAGAATTCAGAAGTAGTTTTTTTAATTTAAATGCTATATGCTTTTCAAAAATCACATGACTGCCAAAATTCTTTATTTCATCACAAGATCAAAATATTACTAATTTGTGCCCAGGGCATTTACAATTTATTCAAATTTATAAACAGTCTAGTAGATAAAGGCCAAGCACTAAATTACTAGGTAGTCCACTCAAAACCAGGGATCCGAGATCAGCCAAAGGCAGGTTGCCAATGCCACCTTTCACTTCAAATGGAATTGACACAAGTACTTATTTGCATTTATTTCTACAGACAAAATTCTTAAATTTAGTTAAAATTTGACTAAGTAACTTCAGTTCAAATATAGCAGCTTCAAACCAGACTGAAATTAAGAAAACTGTTAATAAAAGTATCACGAGTGAATTAATTTTTCCAAAATTCTTGGAATGATGTAGATTTCAAAATAGAATACCAAATTCTAAAAAAAAAATCACTGGTAAATGATAATTTAGATACCATTAGGTAATAATGGTACCTTAATGATCTTATAGAATGAAAGGTAGGTATTAAAAAGACCATGAACACAGACTTCATAAAGGTGGCCTTCTAAATACAAAAATTACTCAGCATAAGTCATTCTCAAAACAGCTTCATGCATTATGTTATAGACTCCAATTATAAAAATATACATATTGTACATATCACCAGAGGACATAAGTTTTTTCCTCAAATAGAATAATTTGCCTCTTCTAATAATGAATGTGCAAGTCTAGACTGAAGGAAAGATTCATGCTCTCAAAGATAAATATGTTCTAAGAATGCCTCCTAATTTATAATTATCCAAGGTAAAACAGTGTAGTTTTGTGAGAAGGCAATAAAACTAAGCACTAAATCATGAAGAATAATTATCCTGGGTAAAGGATGATCCAGTGCTGCTAGGATTTTCTGATCCTAAATTTTTTAATCTTTTCACAGCACATTTTTCCCAGGGGGCTTTCCAATTAATAATTGTGGTGAGTTTCAGCTGAACCTTTTACCAACCAGGCTGTTGAGCTGAGTCTGTTATAAGCAGATATTATTCAAAGATGAGAGAGATTATAAAGACAGGCTCCCTCACCCTTTGCTATCTGCTTCTCACTTTTCTACCTAATGCCTCCCATTCTCTGCCTCTGCTTTGCTAATCTCTTATTTACTCATTTTGTACTGAATTCACTTCTTATTGAGTCAAGGTTCCTAAGCAGAGGTGGAATCAGCTGCATGCCACCAAGCTCTCCTAATGCTCCCTCCCTATCTGAACACTTGTGGCATCTTATCTCTGTCCTTCTCCAAATACGGCAGATTCCCAGAGCCTGAATCTTTAAATCTAAAGCTTAATTTTGCCATATGTAAAAATCTTGGTTGGAATCCACTTTCTCTTAGAGTTTGATATATGTTATCCCAGGACCTCCTGGCATTGAGGGTCTGGGTTGAGAAATTAGCTGAATCTGAATTGGTTCCCCGCTATATGTATTTTTTTTTTCTTGCAGGCTTTAAAATTCTATTCTTATTCTGTAAGTTATTAGTATCTTAATGATTTTACAGAACAAAAGGTAGGTGTGGTTTTGCTGTAAATTTGTGAATTCTGGGTCTTGTAAGCCTCTTGTAGTTGATTCCCCGTTTTATTCTTTAGATTTGGAAATTTTTCTGATATTATTTTTTAAAAGGTTGTGCATTACTTTGGTTTGCATCTTCAAGCCTTCATCTATTTTGATGAATCTTAAATTTGGTCTTTTAATGTTATCTCATATTTCTTAAAAATCTGTTCATGATTTCTTACCATCTTCTTGTTGTGGTTAACTTTATTTTCAAGAGTATATACTTTGTCTTCATTGCCTGAGGTTTTTTCTTCTGAGTGGCCTAGTCTGTTGGTAATATTTTTTATTGAAATTTTAATTTGGTGTATTGTTTTCTTCATTTGAGGATTTTTTCTTGATTTCTTTTCATAATCTCTGCCTCCTTATTGAAGTGATAATTTACTTTTTGTATTTCCTCTATGTATCATACTTCATTTCAAAGTTCAGCCTAATTATGTATCTTCTAAATTCCTTTTCTGACATTTCTTCTACTCTGTCATATATGGATTCCAATGTTGGAAAATGTTGTTTTTTTGAGACACTTTGATCTCTTGATTTTCATGTTGTTTGTGTTTCTTCCCACCTAGCAGTAAAACTCTGTGAGGCAGTACATTCTACCCTGTAGTCTTATAGCATCCCTGAAGTCTCCCAGTACCTCACCTTTAAGGGAGAGACCAATATTAATAGCACCCAATGCAAACAATAACTTTAATCCTAATAGCTCCTATTAAAGAAGCTACAGTTTTGTCACAATAAACAGAAATGATGTGTTAAATTATTGTCATATATATATATATATATACACACACACACATATATCTATATATACATATATATACGTACATATATATATATATATATGAATGCACACATATATTTAAATGAAGGTGCACATACTGTGCTAAAATACAAACCAAAATAAAAAGTCATATATGAAATGGCTAAATATAATGTATAACACTGGCCTAGAACAACTCTTCAGTTGGAGCTGGGTAAAAGGGTGGTGTCACCTGGAGACTATGTACACAATTGTGGTGGACAGGGAAGGAAGGCATCAGTGTAAACAACTAAGACTCATTCTACAATAGTGGCCGACAGGAAAAGAGCAATGCATCTCAAGTACAAAAATAAAATCCTTCCTTGCTTTTGTACAAACCAAGCTTGGTAGGCACCCAGGACTGTAGGTTTGTCTTGATGACAGGGGACTGCACAAGCCCTAACACTCACACACTTGCGGACAGTCACCACCCATATCTGTTCCATGTGGCACAGGAACTGTGAATGTAAGAGTCTGAATCAAGCAGGCTTCCCATACATGCCACACACTGAGGGGCACATGTAAGGCACACATGAATGCATGTGTGCTAGTGAATGTAGGGCTTTTGTGTGAGTGCATGTATTCTGGAAGAGACATGTTTCACTGTTTTTGAGATGTCACAGCTTGGGAAATTTCCATGGCGAAGAGCCTTTGCAAGGAAAGGTGTTTATGGCATCCTTGGACCCCAGGGCCACCTCAGTCCAGAAGCTACAGGACAGCCATCCAGCCAGATCAGCCTCTCTGCAGGTGCATCGTCCCCTGTGCCTACTTCCTCAGGCCTCCCTGTGTGACTTCTGATGTGTCTGATCTTGAAAGTATCACTTCACTATGTACCTGCATGTCAACACCCCAAGCAGTGCAACTTGCACACATACAATGCAACAAATGAACAAATGAACAAATAAGCAAAAGTGTATTTTTAAGGGTTTTACATTTAAGGAGAGAAAGAGGAAAGGGGCTGTAATTTATTTTCTTCCCTATCATCATCATTGTTTGAACACCCACACAAACAAAAATGAGCTGAAATTTTAAGAAAGATAATTTGGAAAGGAAAAGAAGTCAAACATTATTTTAATAAATAGGAAGCAAACTAAAAGTCAAGGTTGTTTTCGACAAACTCACAGCAGTTGAAATTTGCACATTTTTACAATGTTGTAATGCCCTGATTTATATATCTGATTCCACGTAAGCATCTCATTCTTGGCAAATGATTAATATAGAACTTTTTTTTTTGTAAATGGAGTAAAAGTTCCATAAACATCTTATCTACCCATGACCCTGCTCCAGGTACTCCTCATGGGAGCAGCTGCCCTGACAACCTTGCCCCCCTTGGTGCTTCTTCTAGAGACTTCCAGGTGAACAGAGCCCCAGTGGTGCAAGATGTTTCAGGCATTATGCAGCAGGCCCCTCCTGCATGAACCCTACCTGTGAAGCGGCATAGCCGTGCGGCCCTGGAAATCACTGTCCCTTGTTGAACACAGTGAGTAGGAGAAAGCATGTCCTCTCCTCTTGGACATCCCTTCCACCCCTTCTCATTCCCTGCCTTTCCTGGGATGTTCTTCCCTAGGGAGGAAGACTCTGAAACCCTGTCATGAGGGCTCAGTGGCCTTCATACTTAGAAGGAGACAGAAGACAACGACAGTTAGTCATCCTTTCTCAGTACAGGGCCCTTGCTCAGGGCCCATGTCTGTGGTGTTTCTGCACAATCCCATTGTCCACAGCAGGAGGTGAGTAGCCCTTCACTCCTCAGCACAGCTGATTTGGTGGTGGTCGGCCCTGAGTTGACCTCAGCCTCAGAGTCACTAGCCTACCCCTGGACACTCCTCCCATGCATGCACTCTCAACTTTACACAATTTAGAGTCTGACATTTTCAGAATCCTTAAATTCTGGCTCCCTTTGAATTAACAATTTCATCTTTGGTAAATTCTCTCTTCCCATACTTACTACTAACCATCAGGAGGAACTCAGCTGCTCGTTTGACACTGCTTAGAAATCTCCTTGCTAGCTCATGGCAAGGGTTCTGCCTTCCACAGAACCCGGGATGCAAACTCAGTTCAGCCTGTCACTGCCCCTTCATAAGAAGGGTGGTCTCTCCTCCAGGTGCCAAGGCATGGTCCCCATTGTCTACAAGTCCTCATAAGAGTGGTCACTACCACCACAGCTCTATTACCCTCTGCTCATGGTAGGATTGAAACAGGGCTGGGGACCACTCTAGTCCTGAGCTGTTGGACGCAGTAGGTTAGCAGCAATGTGGTAAATGTCTCAGGTGTGGGGCTGGCCCTCTTTTCCTAAGGTGAGGCAGGGATGGTAGGGGAGGCCAGGGATTCTTCATCCATCTGCTTCCTGCACATCAAGGCAGGGCTCTGTGCCTCTCTCCTGGGAGCCCACCCCGCATCCTGTTCCCCAGAGCCCTCCAGTCCACAAGGAGAATGTCAGCCCACTAGCTCTCAGGACCTTGGTCCACAGGAGTCAGCATTCATCCTCACAGGTTCTCCATCTCTGAGCAGTAAAATGCAATCTGAGGGGTGAAACCACGACTTGGGGCTTAACAAAAAGAAACACTGCAGGACCAAGATTACCTAGGATAAGATAACCCAGGACTGGGATAATCCAGCAGAAGAGAATCCAGAACTGGGAGAACCCAGGATATGAGATCTCCGGATGAGAGAGCCCAGGACCAAAGAGAAACCAGGACTAGGAGATCCCAGTACTAAGAACTCAGAACTAAGAACCCAGTACTAAGAACTCAGAACTAAGAACCCAGTACTAAGAACTCAGAACTAAGAGAACTAGTAGGATAAGATAACTCAGGAATGAGATAACCCAGCATAATAGAATCTAGGACTGAGAGAAACCAGGACTAAAAGAACCTAGTACTAAGAGAAGCCAGGCTATGAGACCCCAGGGTAAGATAAGAACTGAGGAGGTAGGGATGTGGCTCAGCATCCATGAGGCACTGGGTTCAATTCTCAGCACAACATACAAATAAAAAAAAATAAAGGTCCATCAACAACCAAAAAAATATTTTTTAAAAAGATAATTCAGAATTGAAATAGCCCAGCACAAGAGAACCCAGGATATGGAAACTCAAGATAAGAGAACCCAGGATATGAGAACCCAGGACTAAGAGAGCCCACAACTGAGAGAAACCCAAACTGAGTTAACCCAGCATGAGAAAATCCAGGACTTGGAGAACCCAGGATAAGAGGGCCCAGGATAAGAGGGCCCAGGACTGAGAGAACCCAGGATAAGATGACCAGGACTAAGAGAATCCAGGATTTAACAGAATTCAGACTGAGATAACCCAGGATAAGATAACCCAGAAGTAAGAGAACTCAGGAGTGGGAGAAGCCAGGACTGAGAGAATCTGGTATAAGATAACCCAGAACTAATAGAACCCAGCACTAAGAGAACCCAAGGTATGAGAACCAACTAAGAGAACACAGAAAAAGAGATTCCAAGATCTGAGAACCCAGAACTGAGCGAATCCAGCATGACAAATCCACTTCTCCACGGGGAGCAGATGGTATCTCAGCATGGGGGTCACAGAGTGCCATTCCAGGGATTTCAAGCAAATGTGGATTCGTTTATAGAAAATGTTCTAAAAAATGAACAGATTACAGCACTCCTTTTACAGATCCTGGCATCTCACTTTAAACGTTTGCATTTATTGATCTACTTTATTCTTTAAAACCAAAATGGGGGCTTGAGGGGTTTTTGTTTTCACAGATCTAGCTGCTTTTGCCTGGGAAACAAATTAGACATAAACTCACTGCTTAACTATGAAGGCTTCTGCTTTAAGTGGGGGTAACTTCTTCCTTTTATAAGGCAGAGGGACTCTGCTGGGCAGGGCTCTGCCTTGTGGGGGAGGCTGGAGGCAGTGGCTGAGGCAGCTCCAGATGGGAAGGTTCCTTGTTGAAAGTGGGAGGTGAATGCACTCCCTCTCAGGCATCAGGCCTTTGCTGTGTAAATAAAGAAACTTCTTAGTTTCACCTGGTTGCTATTAAAAGGGATGTTTCTAATTCAGGACCATCTTTTACTGAAGCCCATGCAGACTTATTTTGTCTACATTGTTGTCTTGTTTTGATTCATTCTGCAGTACAAGTACTAACTCAAAGACATTGAGAAAGATGGTAAACACTAGTAATATTCAGACATGTAGACACCACACACACAGCCTTTCTCTGTTTCCCTCACTGGTGCCTGGCCTTCCACCGTGGGCTGGCAGGATGCATGCATGTCAAGGAGCAATGGTGAAGCAAGGTCACATTACATGCTGGGCAACTGGCTGACTGCCTCAACAGGACACAGCTGGGAATCAAGAGAAGTCAGGTGTGCCTGCCCACAGTGACCAAAGTCCTGCCCTCGTTGGAAGCAGACCACCGCTCCTGAGCACCTGATGGCAGGTGCTGCCCTGACCCACCCGCCTCAACCTGGGAGGCACCCTCCCTGCTGCTGGACAATTGAAACAGCTTAGAATCAAAGACCGCTTGTTCCCATGATGATGAATTAAAGACAAAGCCCCTGGACTCACCAGCCTCCCCGTTTCAGGTCCCAGGAAACCTTCCTGTGGGGTGGTCTTTTTTCCTGAGGTCAATTTACCACTAAGGTGTTTTGCAGAACCCCTCTCCCCATAAAAAAACTGTTTTGAAGACATACCTCTATTAGTGGCACTTCTGTTATTAAAAATGTCTCCAAAGAAAGACGTAAAAGAAGAGATTCCAGCAAGAGCATCTGTAATGGTTGTGTAACTTTAGTGATGTTAGTGACTTTTGCTGGTATTCTAAGTAACCCATGAATGTGGGTTCATCTCTTCCTTGTGACTTGTGCTGTATAAATTGCTCTGCTTAGGCAGAGAAAATCCAGGACTTGGAGAACCCAGGATATGAGAATCGTCATGTTTGCAGAGTCTTTTAAGGCCAATCCACACCTGATTTCCTGGGATGGTTTCTTGAGTGCCTTCCCCACATGAATTCCAGCCCCTTGAACTATGAGGCCTATTTCTGGCTCACTTCTCTCTGGCCTCAGGGCTCTGGGGTCCCAAGGGGGGTGCTTCTTATTTTGTTCACTCCTTCTCATCCTTTTCTCAGCCATCCACCCTCTTTCCAAATTTCAAGAGTCACTTTGCAAATAACTGTCCAGTGGAGGACTTCTGGGGCCTGAAGAGAGCCTCCATCAGCTAATGCACAGCTCCTCTGTTCTCTAGGAAGCCAGGCCATCTGCTGTACAAAGGCTGGAGAGCAGGCAAGTGTGGCTTGGCTTTGTTCTTAACTCTGCCTCTACTTGACTCCAACCTTCAAATCTGTACCTGCAGCACCTGATGGTGGAAATGCAGTGGACTGTCTTCTCTCTACCCCTTCCCCTGCCACCTATGGCTCTTTGTAAACTCTGCCTGTGTCCCAACAGCTCCCTCCACCTTAAGGAAGGTGGGCCTCCACCAGAGGCTGAGGCTGAGCCTTCAGAGCTGATTGATGATGAGGCACTCTATGTGCACCATAGTTGTAATTCTGGCACGTAACCTGCAGGGGTTCAATAGAAATATGTAGTTCACAATTGTTGTTATGTACGTGTTCTTATCTAGATAGATTTTTTGATAAAGGTATGTAACAGGACATAATGTATATAACATATGTAGCACCAATAGATAAAAATTAATTAGTACCAGAAAATATTGTAGATAGTAAGAAATGGCATATATATGCCATGTAAATATACAGAGAGAGCTACATTTGCAGACTTATGCAGTGTTGAATTTAGATGATTTAGATATGCAGTTTTACCTATATTCACTCAGAGTGAGTGATATAATTCTCAGGCCAAAGTGCCTTGACCGCATGAACAACTGGTGGCAAATGAAGCCCTCAGGCAACCTTCTGAACTTAGAGCATGCCTGTCCTGTCATGACCTCTGCACTGGCCACACAGTGCCAGGCTCACTGGAGAGAGGGATCTTCTGCAGGAGCCATGAGAAGATGTTTCTGAGCTTGCCCATCTCCGTGTGCATAGGCAGCAGGCGTAGGCAGAGAGACCAGAACCTTGGGTTGATGATGCTAGGTCTCCTAGCTTCTGCCTGCTGGTGATGAGTGGACTCCTGCACGTTTGCCCCAAGTCAGACTGCCTGGGCTGCGATGACAACCTGAGAGCTCCTGGCCTCCCAGGTACTTAAAGTGACATCAGTGAACAAAACAGCAAGGAATATGCTGGGACACTCGGTATTAAGGCTTGAGTGGCAGGAGGAGACAGGCATCAGAGAGTGTGTGTCTCTCCTATGCTTATCTTTGGGTCATGGGGTCTGGAGGAAACCACAGATGTGAAATGATATTTTGCCACATCATGTCAAAGGAATAATCAGGCCACATGGCAGAGCTTTGCTGACCTCCACTGCCTGCCTGGAGGCGTGAAGTCACTGTTCTCTCCATACTGCTGTCTTTGGAAGGAGTCACCATATGGAATCAATGGGAAAGCCATGGGCACCATATTCTACTTCTGGAGGACAGAATATCTGTGGAGAAATCAGGGCCTGCTGTACTGGGCCATCTCTCTACTGCCCAGTCCTCCATCTGCTTGTCCAGTTGTTCTCAGGTAGGTTAGGCCTGGTGGGCATCTGTGGTGTAATGTAGGTTACAAGGCCGCACCATGCTGCTTACTCTGTTCCACCAGAGGTTCCAGCTCTAATGTGGGAGCTTTCCGTCACCTCCTGCTCCTTCCACACCACCCACATGTGTTTTTTTTGTTTGTTTTTAGCACTTGTTTTTTGCTTACACTCTCAGGCTCACCTTGGGTATGTCCTGCGGTATTGCTGGGTTCTGCTATTCATGCCCAGGCCCTGGCACTGTCACTGTAGGATGGTACTGTGTGCTCTCTGCTGCTGGCAGGCTCACCTCTGACCCTTCTGCTGGTAAGGCAAGGACAACAGCCAGTGTGACCAGCCTGTGCACATGCCTACCTGCAATGTTGTGTCTGTCTTCAGGAAAACGTGAGTCCGTACTGATCCTCCACCCTGCCATAATACTGCCTGCACATCCCAGCTGTGACTCCCGAGTGGCCACTCAGGCTGCTGCCTGACCTTGTCCTACCCTCCCCTGAGCCCCAAGTGTGCCCTTTATGGTCACCAATGAACTACATGCAGAACATGTAGGCATGATTGTGGCCTTGCCCTTAGTGCTGCACACTGTGGATGCAGAGTAGGCATCTTCTTGATCAGCCTGCTTCCTCAGGACCCTGCATGTGTCCTGCCTGTGGAAAACATGGGGGAAACCAGGCCAAATGTGGAAAGCACTAACACTGAGAGTGGCCAAGAACGATTGCACCAGGTTTTGATCCTGTGTTCTCTGTCTCATGGGAAGACAGTGAGCAAAGTCATTAAGGCTGCACCATTTGCACCCTGCCAGGGCCGAAAGAAGCTCTTCTTGGGAACAAAACTGCTTTAGGAGGAGATGGGTCAGAGCAATTGAGATAACTCGGGGACTCGTTGTACCGGCCTCGGGCATGTGGGTGAGCACACGTTACCAACACCTTCTTAGCTGAGAATTCTTGCATAAAGAATCCTTCCTCAGGCAAAATGGACATGGCCAACACCTCCCTTTAGAGCTCAGGGTCCACAAGGGGCAGGGGTCTTCCATGGGTGGGAAAGCCCAATCCTGAAAGGAACTAGCCCCATGACCCATGAAGTCTCCTCTGTGCCTTCCTCCTCTGCCTCATCTTTCCTTCTCCTCTCATTACCCTTCACTTTCTGACTCTCATTAGATGATTATTTCATCACTTTCACTGTCCACTTAGGACAATGATTGTCATCAGTTACTCATTTCTTTGTAGAGGTAAGAAAATCCACAAAATCTAATTTTTACAAATTTTGGGAGAGGTGATCACCTGCACATTTTTTTTTCTTTCTGAAGTTCATATCAGAAACTCTAATATCAGCAAAAGATATTAGAAGAAAAGATTGCCTATGATACTGCCTCTAAATGAATTACTGCCCATTTTGTGAATAAACTCTGAGGTTCATTTAATGACCACCATTAATTTGTGGAATACACTTAAAGAATTAAATACTTCCCAAAGCATTCTAACTGCAGGGGAGACACCAGAGCTGCATAGCCGTAGTGTGGTTGCTGCCCCTGCACCTGGATGAGATGATTAAAAAAAACTGTTTATATTAAATTTGATGTAAGATTATATAGATTCCCTAAAACTTCCTGCCACCATCACTATATATTCTATAGCATGAAAACTATGATCCTTAAGATCAATGATAATTTGCAGTAAAATGAAGTTCCTGTGATTAATACCATTTTGATTTTCCAACTTTGACTGCTTTGCCCAAGTGGTATCTTTGTCCTGAAGCTGCTCTGGCACTCTCAGGGCCCTCGCCACCTCCAGCATCATGGGTGACCCAAAGACTTCCTTGCTGGAGGCCGTGTTCCCCAGTTTCATCAGACATGATCTTGTGATGGTCCCAGGGCCAGGAAGGAACTGGATCCTGACCTTTTGGGACATGCCTGGTTTGGGAGGGGTCCCACTACTTAAAACTCATGGCTGTGACAAGCAAAAATCCAGAGGCCTTCTCAGAAGGAAAAGGGAGTGGGTCTAACGAGAACCAGCATGGGCCACGAACATGCTTGCAGGGGATGAAGAAGGTCAAGACTAGTGCTGTGAGGTACAGGGGCAGGCACAGGCCTATTCAGCCTTCAGAACTCCCACATCCCTCCTCGTCTGGAGGCACATGCTGTCTCTCTACTGCTGCCTTCAGGGGGGACACCAGAGATGCATAGCCAGACTGTGGTTGCCACCCCTGCAGCCACTTTCCCTGGGGCTCCTGCTGGCTGCTGCTGGATAAGCCCCTGATGGACAAGCCCAGCCCCTCTGATTTGCATGCACAGGGAGGCATTTTGACACCGAGCACCCTGTCTGTGTTGTAGACAAGACTCTGAAGTTCAGGGAGGCTCATGCATTTGTTGAATGGTTACATTAACTACAAACAGTAGAATCCAAAGCCTAACAACCCTAGGCCAATGCCCATGCCTTGGTCCAATCAGGTGGCTGCCAGGTGTGTGGCACTGCATCTGGGTGATTCTGTCCAGGACTTGATACCTGAGTGTATTCTAGCTCAGGCAGAGAAAACATTCCTGAGTTCCACTGGCTCGGGGGCTGTATTGGTGATTGTGCAAGACATCTGTGGGCAACATAGTCTGGTATGCAAGAAATAGTATGTGGCCCACATAGGGCCACCAGGATCTCAGATCCACAGCTATAGTGACAGGGCAGATCTTAAGCCATGGGTCCAATGCTAGGCTCATTTTCATCCCTTTCTAGGGTTTGGGTGGACATCACAATTCTTCCTTTCCTGGGTTGCTGTCTGGGAGGAAGAGCTGCCTGAGGTGCACATAGCCAGGAGGCAGCCTCTCTTCCTCACCTGGAGGAAGGCTATCTGCAGGTGCCCAAGTGGCCAATGTCCAGGAAAGAGCATGTGGAGATGTAGACAGACACACACACATGTGAACCTGCTTGTTAACAGAAGACGCATGCTGGGCCAGCCCCACTCAATGCAGATGCTATTCCATCCTAGTATGGAAGAGCCAATGTCCGTGCTTCTTTTTATTCTCTTGAGATCATTCAAATTGGGGTTTTCTTACTAGCAAAGGAGTCCCCTGAACTATAAAGTTTATAGAAACATTGATCAAAGCAGGAGTAAAGAGGAGAACATTGCAACACAGATACCAACATCAAGGTGCCCACCAGTAAGCAGGTGTGGAGGGCATTGGCAAAGCCTTGCCCTGGGCCTGCTTCTCTCTGCATCACCTGACTGACCACAGGAAGCCCCATATCCTGAGCTCCTTCAGCACAGCCCCAGTGGACACTGGCCACACAGCTCAAGCTTTCATGAGGACAATGGCTCAAGTCAAGTCTTTGAAGTGTCCCTCAGATTGTTTGGTGCAAATGTTCCCATGAGCAGCTGCCCAGTCATGGGAAGGGGTCTTTGACAGCACTGAGGAACATCTGGTATATTTGTTGCTCATTGTTCGATAAGTAACTGTTTTGGAATCCATCATCATTTTCATCAGGAAGTCTCAGAAGTAGTGGAATGTTTCATTTGGTCATATTTCCCAATTTGGTCCCTATGTTGAAGTGGCTGCTGCCACCAATGTGGCCCAGGATGAGCTCTCTAGCCATGGCCACATGGCCATATTGGAAGTATTTCCACAACACAGCTTTGATCTCTGCTGCTCCCGTCTGTAGCAGGGCAGGACCTCCAGCTCCAAGGACCAGGCAGGCCCCATCTGCTAAGCACATGTGTTCTCCTGAGCATTTGTCAGGAGCTGTGTGCCTTCAACTTAGCTTTATGTTTTGGAAAGGGAGAGAAAAGGGCCAAATTTGCTCTACTTTTGATGTTGTTATGGTTGTCATCTGCATAGGTTTTTAAAACATATATAACATAATAACTGGATTAATACCAGTACACTGAAAGATAAACTAACAACCAAACATATCTGTTAAATGTTTTCGAGTATTTGTAGTGAAAAAATAACTGTAACTGAAAGCAAGTGCACTAAAGAAGGAAAATGTTTTTTATGCCTCAAGCAAAACACACACATACACACAAAAATAAAAGGCTTAAAGTCCCAACACTTGCCACCAGAACATCTGGTTTACAGTATATTAAATTTAGATTAACCTACAAATTAAATGTTTGTCATTTAAAAACCATTGATTAAACTATGTTAAAATCTATAGATCTCATGGAAAAGTATAATATTCTTTGCTGTATATAGATTTTTTAAAAATATAAGGAATGTGATAAAAACTGTTTCTGTCTATGTCAAAAAGCTAGCAGAAGTTCCTATGATTTAAATGTCTTTGATCTGCCTCCCTATCTATCTGCCCTGGTAGAGATGAGTCCTGAGAATTGGGTGTGTGAGGTAAACTCAGTGTATGACTCTGAGGCAGAAGAAAGGGTTTCCTTAGAGTTCTGGTCTCTGATTTTCACCCTTTGTGCAGGATCCTCATTCTATATTCAGTAGTGAACTATTCCGTGCAGCATCACACAAGCCCTGGAATGAGAACATTGTTTCTCCTCCTAAACATGCAGTGCTCCCTGAACTCAGAACCATAGGTTAGTATGCAGTTCCTGATTTTCCAGCCAATAAATCCAAGTCCTGGCCACTGTGGGCTGGAGTTGCCCATCTCTGGAACGGCACATGGGGACACCTGGCTTTCATGCATATCACATGCTATTGCAGGAAGGCTAGGGAGCATGGAGCAGGAGGTAAGGAAGCACTCTGGGGGAGGTCTCCTCTCAGCTCCTGTGCCTGAGTGATACCAGGGGACAAGACAGCCCTTGGAGAAGCCAGGAGAGAGCAGGTTCTAGAGCAAAACACTCATTAGAGTCCAGTTCACATTCCTTGTTCTTCCCACCGAGCTCAGAAGACCCAAATTAGCATCCTTTGGCACTGTGCCCCCAACTGCTACAAACCTTGCTTCTCATAATGCCAACTTGCATGTGGACTTGCAGGAACTGAAAAGTTTGAATAATCCAAGGACCATGTGGGGATCCTGCACTAGGGCCCTTCACACCAGGACCTATGTTAAAGAGTCTTTTGTCTAGAGCACACTGAGGGCCTGTCATTCAAGCCATACAGCATTCCTACTTTCCCTGACAAGGGAAGTGTGCTGAAAATAGATGGATATCATTATTATTATTATTATTCCAGAAATTGGATTGATGTTTGTAAGTAATCTATTTGATCACTTTAGCAAAAGGGAAATATTAAAATGATGGAAAACACCATTCACCTAGACTTGTCCACAGTCTTTAAATTATTCTCCACTCTATCCTTTTTGCTGACATTTGAGATGATTTTAATAAAGGGCCCTTGACAAGGCACCGTAGTCATTTAGAATTACTGGTTCAGGAAAATCTTTATAAAGATGGCTTTAAAGAGTTCAGAAATCCCAATAGTTCCCTGTTTCAAGAGAGTGCACTATAAAATTGTAAATAAGCACACTCGCGCAAGAGGTGATAAAGTGCTGTTGCTTTTCTGGTTTGACATTTCATGGATTCCAAGTGGGCCCAGCTTAGTGGCATGACACAAATCACCAGGTGGATCTGGATATTGTAAAACATGAACACAGGAGCGTCTCAGAGGCTGTAGAGTGAATCGTGATAGGTGAGTATGAGTGGCTGCGCATGTGATTGCTAGAGTGCAAGAGAATAGTCTACGTTGTGGGGAAGCCCAGAAACTCACTGTCAGAATGGTGGCAATAGTCACATGGAACTGGAGTCACTGAGTCAATAGTGATGGCTGTTCTTAAGGTGAGAAGCATCTCTGTTAGCCCTGTAAGTCCAAAAGCATAAGCAGCACTCTTCCACCATGAGGAGACAATTCCTTCCTACCTGGAGCTACCCCGCTGGTCCTAACCCATATTCCTTCCCCTAGAAGCCACACTGTCTTCCTCTGCCCTGCACCTGGGGGCTTCACTGTGCTGCCTGTGTCCCCCATGCCAGGAGACAAGCACTCTGAAGGCAGAGCCTCCTTCTCAGAGGCACCACATCTCCCCAGGTGCCCTGGAAGCCAAAAGTCATGACTTTGATGGCTTTTATGAAAGAATTGAATTGCAATATCATGCACACATGAGCCTCACTGGAAACAGGACAAAATGGCAGGAAAGCACAGCCATAGCTGGATGGATTCTTACTTCAGACCTTTAAGAAACCTGTAAGAGTTACTAATATGGCATTATGTAAAAATGTGGATGTGTAACCGATGTGATTCTGCAATCTGTATTTGGGGTAAAAATGGGAGTTCATAACCCACTTGAATCTAATGTATGAAATATGATATGTCAAGAGCTTTGTAATGTTTTTAACAACCAATAAAAAAAAGGAAAAAAAAGAAACCTGTAAGGTAGAAACTAAGCAGTTAATTTATAAAAATCAAATGCATAAATCATTACCCAGTTCAAATTTCTTTTACAAAATTATTAAATTTAAATTCATATGACACAGTTCACTGATTCAAAAATCAGTTGTATACCAATTGGTTGGAATGAAGAATCTTCCCTTAGATGAATGGTTGATCCAGGGGCTGTGTGAGAGCTTCTTGACACTGGGCCCTTCTCTCAAACACCTTAGCTCATGTGCTTTCATTCCAACATCATAGGGCCCACTCTATGAGCACATAGGGACATGCACAGTCTTATACCCTGGGGGCAGTGAGAGAAAAGACACAGGAACTTCAAAAATACAACTTATTTTCACTTTTCTAAACTAATTATTTAATAGTCACTTGTATTACATTCAGTTTTCCAATGATTAAGAATTTATTAAGGGGCCGGGGATGTGGTTCAAGTGGTAGCGTACTCACCTAGCATGCGTGAGGTACTAGGTTCGACTCTCAGCACCACATAAAAATAAAATAAAGATATTGTGTCCATCTAAAACTAAAAAAAATGAATATTTAAAAAAAGAGAATGTATTAATTGACTATTTTTGATGAAATTAACTTTGTGTCTGTTAAATCAACCACAAGCTTAAAAACTCTTTCAGGAAATAGGAGATATTGTAAAATTTGGGGCTCCTGTGTTTGTTGAGGGCTACAAATGACCTGGTAAAGGTGGGGTTCCTCTGGCTTAGCAGATCCCAGTGAGGCAGTGCTGTGCTCATGCAGGCAATACCCAACCCACTCAGTGCTTGACGGTGAGAATGGCAAGAGGCTCTCTTCCCTGGAGAGGTGGCGGGAGGTGTGGGGAGGCCCCAGGCTTCCTCCTGTGAGTTTGCACTGACCCCCTGAGGACACACACAGGCCTAGATCTCTCTAATGCCACACAAGAGGGCTCCATCATGGCTTATATCATTAACAAAGCCTCTCCAGGAATTCAGACCTCAGAAGGAGTGCGACATAGATCGGCTTGTCTAGAGGGAAGTACTCGGCATCAAGAGGCAACTGGGGCCTCTTTCCAGTGTCGCTATACCTGCAGAGGCAGAGAAGTTCACCATGGATGGCCGATACCACCACAAATTGCTTTTGCCTTCTGAGTTCCCCTTCAGTAGCTCTGAAAATGCTCCAGTGTTCAGGACCTTGGGCAGCCTGTCTGTCCCATGAGCTCTCTTCATATTCCTCAAACTTGCATGCCAACACATCCCCCAAAGACTTTGAGGTGTGGATTTCATTTCAAGGCCTAAGGATCCCATTCTTTCTCTCTAGTTACATTTGTGGCCCAGGAAACATTTTATAGTTCAGGGAATCATAAAGCTTCAGAGCTCTTAAGTAATCTGTGGCCTCACTCCCAATCTCTCATTCCATAGAAATCTGACACTGGCCCCAAGTATCACAGTCAGTGAGGGTCTGTGAGGACCAGGGCCAAGGTCCATCCCTTGGGGCAGCTCCTGCCCTGTGCTGCCCATAAACTGCACACAGCTTTTCAGTCAAAACAGGAGCATCCTCTGCCTTTACATTGTTAAAAGGTAGTGTAAAAGAGAGGCCTCCAAGACTCAGAAGCAATTAATGACTTTGATAGTTGCACATGCAGCACCAGTAGATGTGTACTGGGACTGCACAGTGTCTGATGCAGCTCCCGCGCTTACCTTTTAGCAAACAAGCTGCTAATATTCCCCAAATCTCCAACAGGCTCCTGCATTGTCCCACAGGGAGCAGTATGCTGATTTTCAGCTTTGCAATGAATTCCTCCAAATATGACTTAGTGTCAAAGGAAATTTCTACTTTTTTTGTGAGAAAGAGAGAGAGAGGAGAGAGAGAGATATGAAGTGATATTGTAAGAATTCAGAAACAAAAGTATCTCTGCACGTGATCTGCCATTATTCTGTATGGCAGGGACTTTGTGGCATGACTCTTTGTTTTTTAAAGAGAGAGAGAGAGAGAGAATATTTTTTAATATTTATTTTTTAGTTTCCAGTGGACACAACATCTTATTTTATTTTATTTTTTAATGTGGTGCTAAGGATCGAACCCAGCACCCAGTAATCTAGAGATTACCTAAAAGTGTTGCTTAAACTTTCATTTTTTATAATTGTCCAGACTGTGTAATCTGGGTGGGGATTTGAGGTTGTTGAAACCCATGTGAAAATTCTCCATCTCACCTAAAGGATAATAATTACGTTCACTTTGGAAAAGGTCTTGAAAACCCCCTTGTTAGAATCCACTGTAGAAAACAAACAAACAAACAAGAGAATTCAGAAGGTGAACAGGGCCGGCATCTGGGATGGGATCAACTGGCTTTGGGTGATTTTAAGGAAGATTTCAGGTTGAACTTCACTCTCGTTTCTCAAGTTAGCTTACTTCCTGATACTGGAGTGGGGCAAAGATCAGCAAAAAAGACCTTCCTCACACCTGGCAAAGGGGTCTCCAGACAGCTCTTCCCCCACACACCCCTCTGTTGGGCTTTAACGCAGAGCTTCTCCTGCCCCAGGCAACTTGAGTGGGGTCTGGAGCTGAGTGTGCATTAGGGTGCTTCTTGCTCCTTGTTCTTCTGCCCACCCAGGTTAATTTTCAACTTGGATATAAGCCTCCCTGCCCCCAAAACCTTTCCAATATTTTCAATATTTTAAAATCAGGTTGTAATACACTTATGGATTAATGATTCTGCTTGAACAGTGCACGCGCGCGCGCGCGCACACACACACACACACACACACACACATTATTTTCCACAAGAACACTTTAAACAAAAGTCTTCCTTAAATCCATGTCAAGTCTGTTTTATGATTAAATAAAGAATTTCCTAAAACTCAGTGAGAAACCAGCAGGATGGACACATCTATGTTCACTCATCAGAACACACAGGTGTGCACAGTGCCAGGTGTAAGCCCAGGCCTGGGTGGTGACAACGTGTCCACTGGGGCTCATCACTGGAGCCAGCACCACCCTGCGGCACGTGTCCATGGTGGGGCTCTGTGTGTATTGGGGGCAGGGACATGTGGGGAAGCTGTTCCATTCTCTCAATTTTGCTGTGAAGGTAAAACCATTCTTAGAATGGTTTACTTTTAGAAAGATACTGACTGGAGGAGAGAGGAGAGGGTGAAGAGTCATATGATGGAGGATGTAGAGGTGAGGGAGCCCAGGCTGCACTGAAGTAGGGAGACGAAGAAGTAGGAGAAAGCTGGCTCCACGTGGGGTCCCCAGTCATGCTGGTGGGAAGGAAGGAATGGGGAGCTGGCCTTGGCCAGGGCAGAGCCTAGTCATAAAGTGAGAAGAGACAACCCAGGAGGGGGGCACTAGAGTGTCTACGTAGAGTGGCCTCACAAGAGGGGTATGGAAGCCAAGAGATCTTGGGGTGAGAGCACAGCTCCCCATGCTGTCAGTCACAAGGGAACTGCCTGGAGCACAGGGATGTTGGTCAGGGGTGGGTTGGGAGCCCTCACCCTGCAGCTGGTTGTCCCCAGCTGGTCCTCTGGGGCTGGACAGTCCAGCCCTGCCTTACCTGTTCCAGCATTTCCCGCATCTCTGTCACAACTTATTCCTCCACCAAGTGAGGAGGGCAGCAGACTTCAGGGCAGAGAGAGGCTGACTCTACAGTTTAATAGGGTGGTGAGAAGTGTGGGGTCAGACCACTGGAAATCTAACCTCAAATATATTCCTGTAAGAAAGGGCCAAGTGGGGGTTAACAGGACTCTCCCAGGGCAGGTGTCCTAGAGAAAGAGGACCACCAGATCCAGGCAGAGAGTACTACTTCCAGTGGCATTCTCAGCATCCCATGCTCCCAGCGGCCAAATATGGACAGCCACGGGGGCTGTAGCCGCAGGGGCCAGGGGCTACAGACCGTGTAAATGACCATGGGATGGAGATCCTGCAGCCTCCTGAAGGATGCACCTCCATGTGATGTAAGGTTCTCCCAGACCCAGAGGTAAGTAGCCTCCAGGGGTAGTTTCTAAAAAAGCCAGGCTGCACTGGCCTCTGGGGTGTGTGAGGTGTGCTCTACCAGTGGCTCTGCAACGGGGGTGCCTTGGCCGCTCACCTAGGCCCCATGCCCTGCCTCAGTTCCCTTCAGCGAGACGAGGCCTACAGAAGCCCAGCTGCCTTGGACGGGTCTTGAAAACTATTCCCTGCACAGGTTGCGGCCACTCTGGGGCTGGTGCCTGTCTAGGCACCGTTGACTCCCTCCGCATGACATTGGGCACCACCCAACCTCACTCTGCCAGGCTGCTCAGGCCTGGAGACAGCCTCTCCTCCTCTATTACCTCAAGGCCCCTATTGCCTCCCACAGGGTCCACACCTGCCTCAGACTGAGCAGAGCCACCTGTGGACACCCCTGCCCAGTGCCCTCCCCTGTTGTCACAGTGTGTAATCTCCAAGGATGCCCTGATTGGTCTCCATCAGGGCTGAGACAGGCTTGACCCTCTGCACAGAGGAGGTTAGCTGATCACGCTGAGTCAGAGGGGATTGTGATGCTTGTAATACACTGAGTCAAATTAAGTGTGTATGTTTGTACATCAGAAGATCCTGTTGCTGGGCTTCAGTGTCTTCTGCTGGGTCTAATAAATTGCCAATAAAACACACATGCATGGAGGAAAACCCTCCAGCAGAGAATAAGAACAAAGTAAAAATTTTTCTCCTTGTCTGTTCATCTGAGTAAATGATATTTTACTTAATCCCATGGATGCCTCTCATTTTTAATATCAAGTGTGGACTAAAGCACCAGAGAGCTCTGTTCTGCATGGCTGGTTCTGGCTTTCTGTCTAATGGACTCCAGACTCTAACAGGTCTATATATAGCACTCACAGAGCCCGCGGTTTGGGGGACACTTCTGGGCCCACAGAAGTAATATTTCATCCTAGGCTGCCTCTAAATTACTCTGTGCTCTCAGCCACCTCTGTCTCAGTGCTCTCCCCTGCATAGTGTGGATAAAGGAAAATAAGTGCATTTCTTTGAAGATTTTTTTGAGAATTCCCCAGGAAATGTCAACAGGCAAGAAAGATACTCTTTCAAGGTCTTTAGTGTCCTCTGCCTGGCATGGATAGAAATAGACAAAATCTCTAATAAGTCACTTTCTAGGAAATTCCACATCTGTGCTTTTTTACATGTGAGTAGACAGGTGGGTGCACAGACACACGTGGCCCCTGCTCATACATGCTCTCTGGCATCCTGATGCTGTCTCCTTGTACAGCCTTCAGTGGTAGAGAACAAACCACTGCTTAGACAGCCAAAGGCCTCCTGCATCATCTCCTCCAGGTGCTCAATCAAGTAGTGTTTCCAGGATGACACAGAGAAGCTAGAACATGATGTTCTTTGCTGCAGGGAATGGGGCCTACTTAATGTGGAAGATGAGTTCTTACAAGGAGTGGCAGAAGTTTTCTCTCGCATCTGAAATTGTCTTGAAAACAAATAGAGATGTTGATCTAGGGAAAAATACAAGAAACAAAAAACTTATTTACCACTCCTTGTTTTCATTTGAAATGTAGAAAACTATAAAGAGAATTATTCTTTACCTTCCCAACACAACCAAGAAAGGTGAGAGACTTGCAAATTCAAGTTTTGCATAAGGCCATCAACCAACTCAAAATACAAGAAATGACAGGCATCTTTAAGGAGATACAGACACTATCGCTTGCTGGCTGAGCAGATGGCACCATACACCAGCCAAAGGAATTAGCTACATTGTCTACTGGGTAGCTGCAGGCTCAAGTCTGGCTGTGAGAACAAAGAAGCCAGCACGCTCTGGCATGTGGGAATCCTCATCTGCCTTGGGCTGTCACTTCCCCACCCCTGTCACTTCACTGAGTGCTCAGAAAGCAGACTGGGCCAGCATGCTCCTGAATGGTGTACAGACAAGAATCAACTTGGGGGACACCAATCCCTGCTAAAAAACAACACTTCATACACAGTAGCAAAGCTACCACCATGACTTTGGGAATCAACAAGAACCTACTGCAAGTGGGTATGGGAAACCCAGAAAGACCTACCCCTTTCCAGACAAACCAGTCACATGAGTGCATACTCTAGCAGGTAGCAGACACAGGAGTGAGACATGAGACAGCAGCACAGAAGCTGAGGGGAGCCATGTGGTGAGGTCTGCACCATGGGCAGGCAGTGCTGTGCTGTTGGAAAGTGTACTTCATCAGTCAGAGATGTATACAGTAAGCACTAGAGAAAATGACAGTTCTGTGACACTCAGCATCATCACCAACAGGAATTAACAATGTTTGGAAAAGCCCATTCAAACCGCAGAACACACGCCCTCCTCACAGTCACGCAGATATTCACCAGGAGGACCTGCTGTGTTCCATAACACAAGTCTGAATAAATCTAAAAGGATTTAAAGCGTATGTAGTGTGTTCTTTGTCTACAATGTAATTCAATTACCAGGTTAAAAAATGTCAAAATGTTTGAAAGCTAAATAAGCCTGGGTCACAGTCTGTGGGCTAAGACCATCCCCTCTGTGCCTCTGACCTGCACAACAGGATGACAAAGACCTCAATGCCAGTCCTGCCTTGCCCTGCCTGTCCCCAGAAACACCGCTTCAGGAGCCAGCTGCACAGAGCAGACCCTTGAGCCCACCAGGACTCAGTGCCTGGCTTGCAGGACTGTCTGTGGAGGCTCCACACTTGGAGACAGGACCTGATGCAGAGTGGCACCTTCCCCAGTCCATCAAGCGTGACCTGCTAGCTAGGCTTAGAGTGCTGCAGGGAGGGGCTGCTGACCAGGGTGAGGCTCCTCACCATAGGAGATTGGCTAAGCTGAAATCCATCTACCTCTAGGGAGTAAAAGTGATGTACAGGGAATAGCATTGGTGCCATGCAGGGGAGGGTGTGGCAGCTTTTCCCTGTATAATGGTTCTTCAAAGCCACCATCCACCTTCCAGAATGCAGCTGCTCTCCCAGGAATGGGAAGGCAAGTTGAAGTTCCAGGGCTGCACAGCGGGAGACCTGTCACATGGGCGGCATCATGAAATTTTACTCCAAAATATCCTGTTTTTTCTTAATTTTAAAGACAAATTATTAGCATTTTTAAACAATTTCAATATGTTTAATGGCTGAAAATTAAGCCAAACTATTCTGCTTGCTGAATAAACTGCCAGGCCTTTAAACAAGAATCTTAAGTTACCCCAAAAGTTACCACTCACTTTAAATTTTACTTCAAAGTGGGATGTACATTTAATTCAATTTCAAACAAAATACCAGTGACATTAAACCAATGAGGTTTAGGCAAATTAACTGCATTTTAATATTCTGAAGTCCTATGATATAGCACATTTTGTTATGAAATATTGGCTAGAAGTATCAGTTGCAAGTGGTATTTCCATTGTTGTGAATCTCAGGAGACTATTTGTAATTAGTATCATTTGCCTAACACTTCAGGTTAGTTAGAATATTTAATTTTTGAATAGCTGTAATCTCAGAGATAACTGTATTATGATCAAATTAGCACCCTGCCAATGCAGCAGCCTGCCTTCACTTCTGCTACTACTCAGCCCTCTGGAGCATTCAGCAACATACAAAAAAAAAATCTGTTTCTTACACTTTTGAATTTTAATGATCCATTTGAACTCTGCCATCAACATTTAATTATTCTAGGAAAAAAAGTTCCAACTATGACTCATTGGCAAATGCCCACAGTGGTGCCTGCACCTCTCCTCACAGCTCAGAGGAGAGATTTCTTGCAGCATTCTCCCCTGAATGCAAAGCCTTTTAAAAGTGTTTGCAAATAGAGACCAGATGAAGCTTCACTGAAGAGGTTACTAGGATACTGCTGAAATGCCATTAGAAACAGATGAATTGAGATTTAGAATGTTACAATGTTAATGTCTCTGCTGGACTCTGCATTGTGTCCAAAATGTCTGTGAAATCAGGTGCCCACAAAGCTGACCCCTGGTAGCCAGAAATGTGATTTGTTTTGAAGATGTGGAGACAGGGCTGGGGAGGGTTTGTACTAAAACCTCTGCACTCAGGAGACCACAGGGCTGAAATCTGAGGAATGATCACACCTGCATTGATTGCACCTGCCCAAGGGCTCACATACATACTGCTCTCAGCACTGGAGGATAGTGATCACTGTGGAATAAGTCAAAGATGGGGAAACACGTTTAGGGCAACACCTTCATTGTGCCAAGGAATCATTCCTAGACCCAGTAAAGCATTCCCACCTGGCGTGGCTTGTGAGCACACATAGGATCTATGCATGGAAATCCCCTCTCAGGCTGTGGTGGGTACACAGTGCAGGTCAGAGGTGGGCCTGAAGGCCAGAGCTCAGAGGTCACTCACACCTTAAACCATAAAATAAGTTCAGAAGAAAAGGGGATCTACAGCTAAAGGCTCCTCCTGTCATAAATCCTCCTCAGTCTTTGCTCCTTCAGGGTGCTGATGCAGGAGCACTGACCTTACACATGTGAGAGGAGTAAAAACAGAAGTTAAGAAGCAGTTAAGGAGTGAGCTGCCACCTAGCAGTCTGTGAGCAAGACCTTCCTCAGGCTTTTACTAGATGGGCTTTCTCATCTTTCCTGCAAGGATTGTGTGCCCTTAGAGAAGTCCAGAGGAACACTCACACCAAGTGCAAGCCAGATTCGAAACATAGACACTGACACTGCATTTTACTTTGAAGCTAAGAGAAGAACTGAAATAGAGAACTGATTTAAGCTGTGCCAGTAAACAACAACAATGAGGAGCATCAGCTCTGGATGGCTGTCATGTAGAGGTGTGTGTTGATTTGTTACTAAGAGTTGACACAGCCCAGTGATAACTCAGAGCACAGGTAAAAGCAAAGCTCTGTCGGTGCAGGATGCTGGGCAACATGATGGGTCTGAGTGACATTTGTGAATACCAGATGGTGTGTTCAGCCAAATCCTTAAAGATGAACTGCACTGGTAATTGGTTTTATGAAATACTGCAAAACTAGTCACAAAACCTGGCATGTCTTTAACTAAAGAGGAGAACAGAACAAGACGAGTCAAAGGGAATGCCCTGGAATGCAGGTGGTCTGGGTTTAATTTGCAGCAGAATGGCCTTTCCAGAGCAATGGAGATGGGACTGAGAAGGATATTTTGGGATTCAGACTTTATTCTGGGTCTCTTCCTGGGGCCCTCTGCTAGTCCAGTGTGCTCAATGCAGAACGGAAATGGCACTGCAAATAATCCATTTGACTATCACTAATTTTACTTTCAGCTCTCTTTCAAATAATGATTTAAAATCCACCCTTAAGCAGCAGTTTAAAAGCACCCTGAGAATCCATTTTAGTGGTATCATACTGCAAAACAGAAGCTTTCCAGTATGACGTCTTGAAAAATTGCTGAGTACAGAAATAGCATGTGTTGCGAGTAAATGGTACCTTACTATATCCATAAATTTGGGCTTAAAATTGTTTTGTGCAAAACCACATCTACTTTACATGAGCTAATGTTATATCTGTATAGATATTTCAAAATATTCATAGGTATCTTTTTTAAAAAAATGTTTCCACTTTGGATCTGTGAGCATTGGCTGGAACCCATTGCAGGCTCTCGCTTCTCCCAGGAGCAGGGCTGTGATGTACTGTCTCATGGTGGAGGTGCTCCTACACATAAAAAACCCTTCCAGAATTAAAAATCTGCTCCACTAATTGTGGAACAATTTTCAGCAATCATCTTTGAGAATCCAGCCCTAAGTGTTCACCCATCTATTAAACAGATGGCAGATAAGATTGTAAACATATTTGCTCCATATAGGATAGATTGTTTCTGAATTGATACTAAGTAACAAATTAAATTACTGACTTTCTACATCACATTAGAGTTAAAACCACTATGTAAGTTTGTCTTGGATAGGTATTTACTTTGTCAATAGCATGCAGTGAGAAACTATTAAATATTTCTCCAGCAATATTATGCATAGAGTAGTTTTTTAACTCCATATTTTATTATAATTCATTTGATTTTCATTACAGTTAATTGTTACAAATTGTGTGTACATTTAATCCATTCTCAAGTGCTGCATCTTCTGCAGCTGTTCCCTGACATGGTGATTAGCTCTTGTCTGCCCATGTGTGCTGGCCAGGCACGCCTTTTCTGGTTTCTCATATTTCAAGTGCAACTGTTGAGGGAAGAAGACTTCTGATGCACTCGTGGCTGCAGTGGCAAAGCTGTGGGCAAAGCCTCTGTTCAACTCATTTTGGAGACAGCTTCTCACTGCCATGCTGCCTGGTGAGTGCAGGTGGAGTTCGCCCACGGGGTGGAAGCTGTGTGGCTGCTCCCTGCCAGCAGGACCCTGGAGGGCTAGCCGCTTGCTGCTCCTCCTGGACCGGATAGAAATGTCCGTGCAGGAAGAG
Organism: Marmota monax; assembly: GCF_021218885.2. Taxonomy (NCBI): domain Eukaryota; kingdom Metazoa; phylum Chordata; class Mammalia; order Rodentia; family Sciuridae; genus Marmota; species Marmota monax. Next base: position 70,307 of record NW_026695033.1, read on the forward strand.
CAAGGTGTTCCCTTCTTGCCAGAAAGGCTATTTTAGTTGTCAGATGAAGAACAGATGTGAGAGAGCTTCAGGGTCTATGAGATCAAGTGACCTTTGGTCATGATGCCGTTGTAGGGCTTCACTCTAGAACAAAGAGAAAGAGACGGGAAGAATTACCAAGAACAATCTGTGTACCTCAGCACCTGTGTTCTGGAGAGCAGGACTGAAGCTCAAATTGCCCAGCCTTCAGTCTTCGCCTGTTTATAGCCTTAGGCTTAGAGTATTTTCTCTTCCTTTTTCTTTCCTTTCTTCAATCTTCCTTTATTTCTTTTCAACACTTTAATAATAAAAGGAAAATCTTCCTTTACAGAAAATAATTTGAAAGCTTGTGTTGTAAGGGACTTGCCAAGTACAGGAACAGAAGGGAGAGTAGTGTTCAGGTGAGAACTGGGTGCATTTCTGTTGACCTGGCAGAGACAGGTGAGCTATCAGACCCCGAGGCAGCTGGTGAGCAGCTATCTCAGAAAACAAACCATGTGTCATGCAAGAAACACCACCTGCTGTACGGTGAGAGAAGGTGGCTTGGACAGTTGTCCTAGAAAGAGCCACAGCTGCAGCATCCTCAAGGAGAATGCTTCTGCGGAGTCCAGTGGAGAAGGGCAGCAGCTGCCAGCAGGGTAAACAAGAGTGGAGCCTCCATGAGTAGCCACACAGCTCTGGTGGATGACCAAGTCCAGGAGCCTCACTTGCCCAGACTTCTTAAAGCAGCAGAGCTCCACTGCAGGCAATTCACACTCATGTCCTCCACACACGCTTAAAACTCTAGTCCAATGCCGACATGGGGTCATGTTCTTATTTATTTTATTTATTTCCAAATGCTGTTAGAAATGAATTATTTCAGACCTGGAAATATTCACAATGGTTGGTATTTTTCTCTCTGGTCTGCACATTCCTAAATTGTGGTAGGATGGGTTTTAGGGATGTAAGTGCTTACTGGTAAGGATGTTGGTAGACTGGGAAGGGTAAGTGACTGGCCCACGTGTACCACCTGTACCAGTGTTGAACTTCTAATTGGTGTTAATAATTTGGGACAAAAGACTGCCACATACTGGCACAAAATGGCCTCTTCTACCTTCAGAATATTTTTTTAGCAAGCAGGACACAGTACACTGATTAGACCACAGAGGGAGTGAGGCACGTTTGGATAATAAGTCAGTGCCTTCTACCCAAAAGGGACCCTGACCAGAGTTAGCAGGCTGGACCTATCTGAAGGCCATCCTTGCCCATGCATTCTACACACTCTAGGCAGCCCTGCTCAGGTCTTTGTGTGCTCACCATGTTGTGCTGGAGAAAGGTTTGCAGCCTGGAGTTCAGCTTCGAATCATAGCTGTCTGGTATCCACAACCTCGGTGATTGAGTTAGGAAGCTTATCCCACAAACCCCCAAGGGATGGGGAAAATGGTAACTCCACAGGGCCAGTGGGTATTGAGTGAACCTTTTGTATCTATTAGAAGTTCTCTAAAAAGCTGAAAATTAAGGTTTGCTTTTAAGGAATGCATCTGGTGAGGCGGACACAGTTGCTAAGTGCATGAGCAGAGGGCAGCAAGGTTCTTTTGCTCCCTGGAAGTGCAGAGGTCTTGAGACTCTTGGTGGCTCAATGTAAGTTTCATTCGACCTGAGCATGGCACCTTTCTTCCAACTTCACCTCAGGGAGTGCACTCAGAGGCTGCACTAATTCTGTTAGATCAGGTTTGACCTAGTGCTTGAGCAGGTACTATTTGCTGGTTGGTGTTCGCTCTGAGAGGGAGGAAGACATGGGATCCCAGAGCAGAAGTTGGGGGCTCTGCCCCTGGTGATCGTCAGAACTCTGGGTCAGGAAGGCCCACCAGAGGGCTTCCCAGGCCATTTGGCACACTCTCTCCCTTGAGCAGGTGGGGCCTTCCCACAGGTGGTGGAGTCGGAGCAGGCCCTATGTTTGCTTGCAATGTGGCCTCTGACTTTGTTTTTCTGACAGGTCAGACAAGATGGCTGTAGAAGCATCCATCTGCCTGCACAGAAGCACAGGATTCAACAGGAGAGATGGTCTCCCACTTTATACCATCTTCTCCTGTGCTTTTCATACCCTGTGGGAAATATCCCAGATTTCCACCAAGTTGCACATGGAAAAATGAAAAAAATGTTAAATGCCCAAAGCAACAAGCCAATGTTCATAAGAACAGAAACTATCCGTGAGGAAGAATCACTTTGGCATGTATGCATCTTTGATTAACTCAGTGGAATATCCAAACCTACCTATCCACCCACCCTTCCTCTCTGTGTTGCAGTCCATGTTCCAAACTACCATCACTGGGCATCTAGGCTATCTCATGTCATTGCCTCAATTTGACTTTAACTACTATGAAAGGCCTCATATTTTGGAAAATGAAAACAAAAAGGAAAAGAAAAATACAAAGTTGTTAAATGTAGACTGCCAGAAATATGTGTGTGAGCATGTGTGTGAGCATATTGTGCACACATGTGACCACATGTGTGAGTGTATGAGCATGTGTGTGCAAGTGTGAATGTGTGTGAGCATATCTGTGGGCAAGCATGTTGTGTGAACGTGTGTATGAGCATGTGTATGTGTGAATGTGTGTGCAGACACATGTATAAACTATTTGTAGAGAAATCCTGAATGCTGTACAGGTATTCTAGAACAGGATTCCAGGACAAATAATATTTTCAAATGATTCTGTAATGATTTTTAAAGGAAAATACACAACAAAGACTCACAAATTAACAAAGACTTTAGAAATATTCTTTATTTTAAATAATGTCACTCTTTGTGTGGACAAGAGTTATTTCTGGTTATTCTGTGTCTTTCTTTCTCTTTCTTTCTTTTGTTTTTTTAGTGCAACAATTTCCTCAGGGTATAACAGTGTGCTTATGAATTTATTAGATTTTCAAAAAGTGATAAAAATATGCATAATACTACTTTGGGGTAATTAATTGGAAACCGGCCCAAACCTGGAGTAGAAAGCCCGAGTGAGGTTTGCCATCAGGCATCAGTCTACCAGTCCCTGTCAGTTGGTCCCTCGCTGCGCCCCTCGGAGATGTTGGTATGACACGTTGGACGTCAGTGCCTAGCATGTCATTAGAGACAAGGGATCCTGGAGGAGTTCTCCTGCTGTCTGAGACTGCAGATGTCCTTCCATGCAGTCAGATTCAGGAGGAAACCTGAGGACGCCAGCACCAGGACTGCAGTCCACCACACTCTGGTGCTCCTGTGCTTCTTCTGGTAGCCCAGGGTCACTACTATGGGTGAAGAGGGAATGGTGATACCCTCCTAAGAGTAGAGTTTTCTGGGAAACCATTGGGCATGAGAGACCTCAGGCTCCTCTCAGTGCTCCGGCAGTGCCCCCAGGTGCTGTTGATCCAAATAACCACTGCTGCCTTCAGAACAGCAGCAGGTCCTCCCTCCTGCCTCGCCTCATGACCCCACAAAAATGATCACACAGCAGAAGCTCCTCTCCATGAGACCATGTGGTGGTGACTCTGAAAGAAGCTACAGGTTCGTCTGGTCCCAATATCCCTTTTGTTAAACTCTGAACAACATTTGGATCCTGAATACAATTAACACAGAAGAATCCCTTATTTGGTGACAGTGTGTGCTTCAAGGTGTAGCCATGACCACCAGTCTTTCCAAATTTTGTCGATTAGAAGGAAATTTGCTATGACCATCTGCTTGGCTACAGACCCACCTCTTTCCATCTTTACATCCAGCTGGCTAGACACAAACTCTTGCTTAACCCTGAGATTCTGTCTGAGAATTTCTTAAAAGTATATCATTAATGATGGCATTAATAAGGCAAGATGTAGGAAAGCTGTGAACCTGGTGTGGGTTTGGCCTGTACCCACTGGGTTCTGCCAGACTCTGCCAAGGCCTTCCTGGTATACTAGAGACTTAAAAATCAGAAGAACTCCCACTTTAATAAGTGGTTAGAACAAAAGGAAACACCATTATAAAAATGAATCTTACCATTTTCCTCAAAAACCTTGCCAGATTCCACATTACTAGGTCCCTTCAAAACCAACATCTGGGTGATTCATTATAAATGGTCAGGGGCCATGACTTTCTCATTTTTCATGGTGCTGGGGACATGTCTGTCTCTCCTGGCTTGATTTTTCTTCCAGGCATGGCTTGGCCTTCCAGATGCAAATGCTGTTAAGGTGCTCTGAGCCAGGGGCAGTGGAAAGCACGAGGGCCTGTCTTGAGGGGTCTGCATGCAGAACAAGCCCAGCAGCCAGGGGCTTGGTCCTGGAGGTCTGCCAAGAACCTGCAGCTCCTGGCGGTTGTTGTACTTAGTTACAAAAACTGTGCTGTTGGCAATAAGATCTCAATAAGCAAACATCGTTGAAGCAGAAATTTAATTTAAAAACTAAGTACAAAGTTTCCATTATTCAAACAACTTCAGGACAAACATAATTTGCATTAATTTTTTATCATGACTTACCATCTCCTTGGAAACCACAGTGGTGCTGTTAATGTCACACAACCTGAAGACAAATCCACATAGAAAATCCTTACAGACTTTCTGAAACCCACACATGCTGGGAAGACTGCCATGCACAGCGCCCATCGTCTGCCCTGCATCAGAAGATCTTTATGTGTTATTCTGAGGACTGCAGCTTTAACATAGGTTTTAAATTTTAAATCTTGTTTCATTCTGCTTTCAAGGCAGGGTCTCACTAAGTTACTCAGGCTGGCTTCAAACCTGTAATCCTCCTGCCTCAGCTCCTGAGGGGCCAGGATTACAGATGGGTGCCACCAAGTGTAACCTTCCATGTATGTCACATAAACATTCTTCTAAATTGACATCCAGCATTTTTACTTCCTGTGTGGGTGCCTGTGTGTGTATGTTAAAGTAAAGCAAAAGTTGTTGGCTTTGCAGCAAAAAAATAATTAATTAATTAAATTATATATTCCATTTTATATCAGTACCATTAGTGGTTAACTAGAAAAGCAGCAGCTATTTTTAATAATGGCTCAATAGTTTATCTGCTACTTTATTCAAAACTTAATTTTGGGGGGGTGGGTACCAAAGGTTGAAATCAGTGGGAACTCAACCACTGAGCCACATCCCCAGCCCCATTTTGTATTTTATTTAGAGAGGGTCTCACTGAGTTGCTTAGAGCCTCAGAGTTGTTGAGGCTGGCTTTGAACTTGCAATCCTCTTGTCTTAGTTTCCAGAGTCACTGAGATTACAGGCATGTGCCACCACACTCAGATCAAAACTTTCTTAAATCTAACAAAAAATTAAACTAGTAAGGTTATTATGAATTCTATGTGTTTAGCAAAATTTTAACATTAATTGCAATTTGCTTAGTGATGGTGATTACAAAGGCAAATTTTGAATAAACCGCCTTATGATACAAACAGTATACATCCTAAATTGTGGAGCTTCTGCAGCATTAATGAATCTGAGATGGGCTGCTCTGCCTGCAGAATCCATGGCTGTGTGGACAAGGTGTGAAATTTCACCACGGGAAGTAGAGGTTGAAAACTGTGCTCTGTGGCCCAGAGTAACTGAACCCATGCTTCCCGTGAAGAAGCGGGTATTGGCTGGGGAACTTTCTCAGCTTAGTGGTGACCTCTGCCTGGCTTCACCTTGTTTCAAAAACCAGTGGTCATAAAGGGCTCTCTTGTGTATCAGCCAAAGCATCCTATAATATAATTATTATGAAATAATCAATTCCCCTAAATTTGTGTAGTATTTTACACAGTTATTTAGATGTATTCTTTCCTTATCAACACCTACTGTTTTATTTGTTCAAGAATTCTTCCTGAAATTTGGCCAGTACCGAGAAGGTGCTGGTGGATTCATATGAAAGATGCTTAATGGCTCATTGAAGCAAACTTCTAAAGTGATTCTTCTGAGGCTTCACAAAAGAGAGCACTGAGGCAAAGAAATTCTTCACCTGAGTAGAGCAGAACAGTAGCAAATAACAAAAGCTCTGAAAGAGTTTTTTTTTGTTGTTGTTTGTTTGTTTGTTTTGTTTTTGTTTTTTTGTAGGTCCAAAGCTAGGGCACTGAATTTCTTGCATTGTTCATGCTGCTTGTATATCTATGTATCCAGGCAGGATTCTCCTCTGAAAACCTTAACTTCCACAGTGATTTCTGAGTTTCACAGTGATGCTCATGAGTGTCTTCCTGAAGTCCATAGATGGCCATTTCAGAAGTATTGAAGCCAGTAAACAGCTTTTATAGGAATCCACCAGTTCCTTCACTGTAGTGGTCAAATTTCAGGAGGAATACATGAACAAATAAACGTAATAGGTCTTCCCTGTCCACAAGACAAGCAGCTGTCCATTCATTAATTTTACAGCATGATTGCTGGAAATGTTTTTTCTTAGGGCACCTCCACTGTTGTATTCTTTTCTATCTAGGATGACACATGAAAAGGAATATATCAACACAGAAAGAGTAGCCTTCGGCAAAAGGACTCATTACAATACAGGCAAATAACAATGGAACAAATGCTTTTCCTTCCATATTCTCAGGCAATGAGAGACAAAACCAGAAATTGAAACCCATGTCCAAAAACACAAACACACACACACACAGAGACACACACACACACAGACACACACCCCTGAAAGGGGCCTGTGTCCTTCCCCAGTGTCGTCTGACTGGTGGGTTAAGCTCTGCTCACCTGTCTTGGCCTCTATATTCCTAGCTCTAGTGTCCTTGGGCGAACTCACTGGAGTTCTCAAGACCCAGTCATGATCTTGTACCTTCACTGTCAGGGAAGTTTTCTCCTCAGCCCTTTTGTGACATGCTATTTCTGTACTCAGCCCTATGCATGTGAAGTGAGGAGCCTAATGAGTGAGCTATATTCCCAGCCCTGAGCCCTAGTCTTCTAACAATAAAAATGGAGCAGCCAAGAACTAGCATTCTGACTATATTAGGTTCTGGATGGATGCAGTTTACTGTCACTCAAACTTCAGGCCCACTATGCTCAGTTTAGAGGTGGTGCCTGAAGCCTTATCCAATGAGTCTTTTAGGTGAGAACCGTCCAATCCACCCACAGCCAGTGTTGAGAGGGTGGGCTTCCACAATCTCCTGTTCCCTTTGTGCCTGGAGACCCTCATTCTTTGAATCCTTTTCTTGGCTTCCTTTTTTTAGATCAGGAGCCCTGGTTTCTGTGCTACACAGGTGCTGAAAAAAATCCTAGGGACAACACTCAGAACCCTCTAAGCAAGGAAATTTTAAGTGTACCTTGTCATCTTGTAAGGAGACTGTTTTAAGCTGGTGGAAATGATATTGGTGGGATCTGAAAATGGTGACTTTGGACTTCTCATGGTCCTCTCCAGAGCCTGGGAGCCAGACAACCTCTGTGTGGTAGCTCAGATTTCAGAGCCCTCTGAATACTCTAGTGGAGCTTAGATCAGCAATTAAGACACTGGACCTTCCGTTCCATAGCTCCTTCCTGAAGCACTGTGTTGGAATCCATGTGCCACTGGCCCGTGTCCCCAGATGTGTCATGAAGACTGGGACAATCATTAAGGAGAGAACATCAACTCCATTTGTTGTGTTTATGCATGAGGGAAGCTATGGTTTTTAGGGCTTATTCCTCTTGAGGTTTTTGTTGTTGTTGTTGTTTGTTTGCTTTTTGTTTTTCTGTACAGGGAATTAAACACAGGGGTGTTTATCCACTGATCCACAGCCACAGCCCATTTTAATATTTTTATTTAGAGACAGGTTCTCACTGAGTTTCTTAGGGCCTCACTAAATTGCTCAGACTGGCTTTAAACCAACAAGCTTCATGCTTCCTGAGCTTTTTAAATGTTGGGGAAGCAGTATCTCAAATCCAGAACAACAATCAGAAACCCAGAACTTCAGCTTAGCTTTTCATAGGTCTGGATAAAAACTCCTAGTTTTCCACCTCTTTATTTACATTTCCAATGTCAGGGTTCCCTGTTCCCAGTGAATGAGGATAAAACAGAATAGAGAGAAAAATGACAGGGTAGCCAAGATAATTGGCATCAGTCAACCACACCTGGGGACTAACCTATAGATATATTAATGAGCATCATTAAGGCATATTTCAAATTTAAATAAACATTGATGTTCACTTGTGGAAACACCTTCAAGAAAGTTCTTTGTCTCAAGGGTAAACCCACATGAACGTTATAAAAAAGAAGATTAGTGAAAGAAAGGATGGAAGTGAACTCAAATGGTAGTCAGGATGCCTTTTTCACTAAATATTTTATAAATTCGCTCCATGCTCTGAACAAAACCATATATAAACTCATAAGTTGGTACACTATAATGGTTTTTTTTCCCTATCATCTTCTCTCATGTATGTTGGTAGTTCTATTTTTTTTTTGTACTAAAGATTTAACTCAGGGGCACTTGACCAATGAGCTCCAGCCCCAGCCCAGTTTTGTACTTTATTTAGAAAGAGGGTCTCACTGAGCTGTTTAGCACCTCAGTTTTGCTGAGACTGCTTTGTACTCATGATCCTCCTTTCTCAGCATCCTGAGCCAGTCAGATTACAGGCATGTGCCACGGCATCTGGGTATCTCTTCTTGCTTAAATGAATTCTACTCTGTTTAATCTTACTTTTCCTGAGGGCCCATAAATTTTATTCTTCAAAAATTGTTTGACAAGAACCAGAAGAAATTGGCAAATTGGGGATTATAGTTACAGCTCAAAAGTCCAGTTTCAACATTATCAATTATTTATTTTTGGCTCTAAAATTTTGATTGGCAAACGGAAAATGACAATTCCAGTCGATCAATATGTTTGTAATTTTAGTCTTTTTTAAAATTTTTTTGTCTTTGTATTTCTGTTTTTCTTCCTGATGGGTATGCAATAGTGAATTGGCTTTAGTATTAACTTGCCTTAGTAGTAGTGATTTATAGTCCTTTTTACATATTTATTTGACAGTTGAATATTTCCACTTTTGTTAAGTCTATTTAGAAACATTTGACTACGCTTTACTCTTTTGGTATGTCTTTTTTTTTTTCCTCACAAATATAACACATCATTCATTCTGACATATCAACTTTTCACTACATGTGTATTCTGCAAGTATTTTTCTCACACTTCATGTTTTAACTTTGATCACTGGGTGTTCTTTGATTTAAATATTTTTTAAAAATGGCCTTCAGATTCATAAATCCATAGAAATATACAGGGAAATGTCTTAGAATTTTAGTAACAGAGATAACTGATAATATGTAGTCTTCTTCCTTCCCAATATTCAAATAAGTAACATGCACATTTATGGTCAGAGGATGACCAAGGACTGGAAGAAAGTGTAAATAGAGTGTTGGTTGGAATACTCCAAGGCTCCATGGAATTGGGAGAGTTTCACGAGTTCCAAAAAAAAAAAAAAAAAAAGACCTGCACTCTGAACGTGGCTCTGTCCTCTCTCTGTCCATCTCGGTCAGATTTGTGGGTCTTTTGCCTGTCTTGTTTTATTCTGCTGGCTCAGTGTCCCCTCTCCTTCTTCATCCACTGTGCATGAATTTTCTTTTGTGTAATTCTGTCACATTTTCTGTGCAATAATAATAATAATCTCAATGGAGGATCTACCACCAATATTGCTATGGTTCTCAGATTCTATGCAATTTGAATGTTTTACACTTTTGTGACAGCACCATGTTCTATATATAAAAATGTAGTTTGTCTTTTAAAGTCTCCATCACCACAAAAAGAAGAAAATATTTGTAACCATAGAAAAAAATACTAGTAGCCACTAT
>NW_026695034.1:0-2500 GCF_021218885.2 Marmota monax
TTCTCAGAGGCTGTTCATCTTCCGATTTTTCTTTTCTTTTCTTTTTTTTTTTGGGTACAGAAACAGGCGGAAACACCAAGTCCAAAAAATTCCCAAGCAACCGATTTCAACGGGTTTTTACACGTTTCTGTGAATTCCTCCATTCTGTGGATGGATCCGACCGTGGCTTCACCGTGGTGGTTTCGGTTTTGAAGTCCCACACCGCCCGTGTCCCCGGCCGGATTCTCTAGGGGTGCTGGGCCGATCTGCCTGCGTCTCGCGCCCGCCGCTGTGGGGGGCCCTGGCGGGGCGACCCGGCCGGTGGGATGTGTCCGGGTGACTTTCTACGACCCCTGCGGAGCGGATCCCGCTGACGCCGCCCGCCCGAGGTTCCGCGTCCCTTCCGCCTGATTTGGTTGACGGTTGTCAAGCTCCACCTGGTGGCCGCTTTTATAGGAGCGTCTGATCATCGGAAGTCGCCAAGGCGTGATGTTCGGTGGCGGTGGCCGAGACACAGTCCCAGGAGTTGGGCGGCGCCAGCGGAACTGTCTCGGTCGCGCTGGGCTGGGCCGTTGTGGCCCGTTGGCGGTATGTTGGACCGGCAGGCTTAGTGTGTGTGTGTCGGTTGTCTTCTCTCCCTGCTCGGTCCGGGCCGCGGGCGCCTCGGGTGGCAGTCTGAGCGGTTCCTTCGCCGCCACGGGCTTCGCTTGGCCCCGTCTGGGTCGGTCGCCGGGACTCCTGTGTTATTTTACTCCCGCTCGCTGCCTCTCCGTCTCTCTCACGGGTTTTGGCCGCGGGGCCGCGGGGCTGCGCCGGGCGGGCCAGAGGGGTGTGCTTGCCCGGCCTTGCCGCATTCCCTCTTTGGGGTCCTGATGGCTATGCCCGGCGTCCTTCGGTGGTGGGTCGCCTTAGCGTGTTCCCCGGCCGCCCCCCGGTCCTGCTCGTTGGGGATGGTGGTCCCCGTCTCTTGTTTTCGCCTTCGTCCACGAGGGTCGACCAGTTGTCCCTAGGGGCTCTGGATCTCGGTGATGGGCTCGATGTCGCGGTGCGCTGAACGCGACTCTGTTCAGGGCAGGCGGCAGTGCTGAGTGAACTGTTCCCCGTTGCCCCGGTCGCGATTGTTTTTGGCCCGAGTTGGCCGTTTTCTGCCATCGGGTAGGTGCTGACACGTTGTCCTCTGGCGCGTGCCGCCAGAGGGAGGGAGGGAGCTTGGGCCTCCGGGTGCGTGCCGGGCTCTGGGCTGATGGGGGGGCCCGGACCCGTTCCCTCTGGAGCTGCTTGCCTGGGCCTGCGTGCGACGGCTCTTTGGCGCACCTGGGGCGCCCTCGCGGTGGTGCCACCTCCGGCCGGCCGGTCTTCTGGCGCCGGAGGGTGGCGGGGGAGGTGGCGGGTGGTCCTTTACCGCCCGTGCGCTCCTCGCTGCGGGCACCGGGGGCGGTGTGACGACGCTCGTTTCCATGGCTCTGAGCCGCGTGTCAGGCGTTCCCCGTTCCGTGTCGTCGGCCGCCCTCCCTGGGGTGTGGGGCCGGCGAGGCCGTAGCAGGCTCCTCTTAGACGCGGTCCTCGCCGGGTCTCCCCCTGCTCCCTGGGTCTCTCCCGCCCACTGTGCTGATCGATGTGGTGACTCTGTGCTCTCCTGGGCTGGGCCAAAGCCGCGCCAGGCGAGGGACGGACATTCATGGCGAATGGGCCAGCTCTTCTCGTCCTGCCTGCGGGTCCCTCGCCTTGCCTCCCCGCCCGTTCGCGGTGCGGGGAAGGGCGGGGGTGCGGAATCCGGCCTCGACCTCGCTCCCGGGGTCCTTTGACGTAGCGGGTGCTTCTCGCTCGCCGCCCGCTCTGGGCGGCCAAGGGCCGCGTGTGTGGCCCTCCCCGCGCCGGGGAGGGCTGCCGCCGTGCTGCTTCGGCGCGACGGTGCGCCTCTGCTTCGGTGCTCCTGGGGCGCTCCGGGTCGTTTCCTGAGGTGCCTGAGGCTGAGCCGGTGTGTGCTGTTCCCGGTCCCAGTGCCGCTGCCGCGGCCGGCCGCCGCCTCGCTGTCGGTCTCGCCCCGTCTGCGGGGGTTTCTGAGGCGAGCGCCTGAAGGCAAGAGCGGTGTTGCTTCGCTCGGGGGATCGAGGCGGTAAGCTCGGCAGCGTTGCCCGTTCCCTCTCCGGGGGGAGCGGGTTGCGTTGTCGTCCCCAGTGCCGAGTGGCGTGGGGCGTGTTAGGCGAGCGGGCGCCTGGGCGCTCCTCCCCGCCTCCGGTGGGGGGAAAGGAGATGTTGCCCGGGCGTTTGAGCGATTGTTGGCGGGACGCCGAGCTGGGGCCGGTGCGGCCCCCGAGGCGATGGGGCTTTGGGTGTCCCTGGCCGCGAACGCTCAAAAGAAGCCTTGTGCTTGCCCATACCGCAGATCCCCCTCGTTGTCTCGGCGGCCGGTTGGGAGAGGGGCTGGGTTGGGTGCGGCCCGCCCTCAGTGAGGAACGTTTCTCTAGCGATCTGTGAAGGGCGTGCCTCGTGCGGGGTACCGGATTCCCCCATTGGCCGC
>NW_026695034.1:15000-25684 GCF_021218885.2 Marmota monax
ATCCTTTTCTCTCTCTCTCTCTCTCTCTCTCTCTCTCTCTCTCTCTCTCTCTCTCTCTCCCTCTCCCTCTCTCTCTCTCCCTCTCTCTCTCTCTTTCTCTCTTTCTCATTCTCTTTTCCCTGCCCCCCTCACCCTATTTATTACTCCTTTCCTCCTCCAACACACGCCCCGCCCCCTCCCCGGAGGTCGACCAGTTGTCTCAATGTGAAATCTGCCTGGAAGAGAGTACCCGTATTGGTGTTTCTCCTTTGACTCGACGACTCGGTTCGATGCGGGACTGAGACTCTTACTGGACATTCGAACGCATTGCACTCTACCTACAGGTATATTCACAGCCCTAGATGATTGGTTTCCTTTTTTGGTTGGGGGCGGGCGGGGGGGGGGCTTGTTTGATTGTTTGCCGCGCTGGTTTATTTACATTTCTTCTCCCCCCACCCCCCCCCGCAGGTTGACCAGTTGGCCGGTGTGCCCCAGACCGACCGAGGTCGACCAGTTGTCCTAACATAAGCGGGATGGGGGTTGGGGTCGAAATTGGTGTGAATTCATAAGCGCCTTTTTTTTTTTTCCTTCCTTCCTTTTTTTTTTTTTTTTTTTAAATATCTATAGTTTTCGGTGGACCCAACATCTTTATTTTATTATTATTATTTTTTAACTTATTTTATTTATTTTATGTTTTATTTGGTGCGATCTAACCCAGCGCCCCATGCTACCGGTTGAGCCACACACCCAGCCCCTAAGTTTCACCCTTCCCCTCTCTCTCTCTCTCTCTCTCTCTCTCTCTCTCTCTCTCTCTCTCTCTTTTCCTTGACCCCCTCATCCTATTACTCCTTTCCTCCTCCAACGCAACACACACACACACAAACACATATATCCCGGAGGTCGACCAGTTGTCCCAATGTAAATACTGCCTGGGTAAGTGAAATTATGAGTGTTTTTCTTTGGATTGGGTTTGATGTGGGACTGGGACTGCTACTGGAGTTTTGACGCATTGCACTCTGCCTGCCTCATCCTCCCGAGTCCCTGGGATTACAATCCTGTGCCACCAGGGGCATCTGTGTGCAAAATGGAGTTCGCAGACTTCTCTTGTCTCATTTCTTCCTCTGTTTTCCTCCTCCTCCTCCTCCTCCTCCTCCTCCTCCTCCTCCTCCTCCTCCTCCTTCCTCCCCCCATCCCCCCCCTCCCAAGTTAATTTGTCAATGGATTCTTTTTAGCTATAAGTGACGGTAGGATGACTCCACGAATATTCCTTATTTCAAGTGGGGACATTCTTTCCTAATCGGGAGTTCAGTTTGAATTGCATGCATCAAATCATTACTTGTGTGGGTCAGGGCTTTTTCTTCTCTTGGTGGTCAGTACCCGGAGAGGAATGTCAAAGCCAGGGGGGGTGCTCTTGAGTGTTTGTGCATTTCTGTCCTTCCTTGCACACCAACTCAACTCTCCCTCGCTCCCTCTCTCCTTCCCTCCTTCCTTTCTTTCACTTTTGCTTCACTGTTTCTTTCCTGGTGGTGCTGGTGCTGGTGGTGCTTCCTTTCGGTTACTTTTCTTTATTTTTGTTCTTGATTTTTTTTTTTTAATTTGCTCCCCCTCCCCCGGCCTTTCTCTCTCTCTCTCTCTCTCTCTCTCTCTCTCTCTCTCTCTCTCTCTCTCTCCTCTTCCTGTTGCTGAAAGCTTGGCCCAATCCAATAAGGATGGCAAGGTCTTGAGACACAGGAAAAAAGGCTTATGGCAGCACTGGCAGAGCAAAAACACAGGGACTCTTGTCCCCAAAGGCTGTGATTCTGCATGTCAGCAACAACAGGAGGTTTTGTAGAGGAGATTCAAAGGCCACCTTGCACTTCTTCCTGGCCGCAGTTGTAATTCGGCTTCTTACTTTTGATAAGAGTCATTTCTGACATCCTCTGTTCTCCAAAGTCTAAGTGACTTCAAGACTATGCTGGGCGTGGACTCAAGGACAGATAAGTCTGCCTAAAACAGGGAAGAAAGGTGATATGATTTCCCCTGGATTGAATCCAGAAGTACCTAACCACCACCAGGGAGTTACACCTCGATTTTTTTTTTTTTTTTTTTTTTTTTTTTGAGAGGGAGTGTCCCTTGATTGCTCCTGTTGGCTAACATCAAAGGAGACAGCATCCTATCTCAGTCTGTGATAACGCCTGTGGTGGTGTGGTGGAGGGGGGGTGTCCTTCCCCTTCCCCTTCCCCTTCCCTCTCTCCTTTCTCTATTTGCTGGTTAAAGCTCAAGGTCTCTGGAGGTTGCCTGAGTACTCCCAGGACCTCACCTTCTCTGGTGAGTAGTTGAAGTGGTGGTTGCTGGACACTGTCCTACCATTCTGATCTTTCACTACTCTTACTGTTCTCTTCCAGGACTTTTGGATCGACTTCCTTCTTCCAAGGATGGTGGAATGATGACAAACATGATGGTATTGGAGATTTGGGACACTTTTTTTTTTTTTTTTTTGTGGTTGTTTTTCCTCCCGGATGGCTGTCAAACCTGCAGCAGCACACACATCCGTCCATCTCGAAGTGAAGAATCTCTAAAGGATCTTCAAGGAAAGCGTGGACAAGGAGGATTCAGTCCCGGGAGACTCTTGACGCGAGATGTGAAATCCCCCCCCCCCCCATTTCTTCTGGAAAGTACCTAATACCAATAAAGACAGGACAAAATGCAGCACAGGCTGGCTGGCTGGCTGAGGTTTATGTAGCGCCGAGTAGTTCTACAGGTAAAATTGGATCCCAGAGCAACTGTGCAGCTACTCAGGGTCCTTGCCTTCCCCAACTGTCCCCTATGGGACCGAAGCTGCTCCCTCCCCTAAGGCTTTCTCAGTCAGCTAATCCTCCACACTTAGGAGTGGTGAAGGTGGGACACACGTTTTAGGCTTGCTTGGCTTCTTCAGTCGGATCTCATCTTGCCACCGGGTCAGAAACACAAGCATATACACGAGAATGTGCATAGCGACGGGTTTCCACCCTGTGGAACTTGGGAGTCCACAGTGAGTGGTCTGTGGTCTGAAAAGGGCAGCCTCGTTAGTTGCAGTCACTGAACGCTAGGTGGCGCAAAGCTACCGTCATTTTGGAAGGCCTGCCTGAGTTCCATTTCCAGTTTAGATATAATCTATCTACATGTGTAGACATAGATAGATAGATAGATAGATAGATAGATAGATAGATAGACAGACAGACTTAGATATCTATATCTATATCCATATGCAGGTCACTAAGCTGCAAGCCGCCGCGTCATATCTTCCTCTCTTCCCTCAGCCTACTGAGTCCCTGGAAAGACAGATGGGCACGCGCCTCAGTGCCCTTGTTCCCCCGCCCCCCTCCCCCATACAGTAAAGTCCCGGAAGCACTGGGGGGGCGGGGAGGACATACCGCTTTTACCCCTGGTATCTGATCACTTTCCTTAGCCTTTAACATGCCCCACCTAGGAGATAGCTTCTGTGCCTCTGCCCGACCCTTGGAATTTGAACTATAATCCACACTTCCCCCATCCCACTCACTCCAATTCCCCAGCAGTAGTCCCTCCCAAGGCTGTCACCACTAGAGGTCCATAGTAAACACCTTCCCCCACCCCTGAGAGTTATGAGGGAGGGCCTGGATGAGGTTAAGAGAGAAACAAACAAAAACAAAGCAGTGATGTTTCGTGTGTGTGTGTGTGTGTGTGTGTGTGTGTGTGTGTCTAGTGTGTACCTGTCTGCACACAAAACCCAAACAGGATGAATTTGGGCCTGGGGGAAGGAGAGGGAGGCCCTTCCTGGGTTTACTTTCTGGGGAAGGGAAGAGACAAAGGAAAAAAGGTGAGGGTGTTGCCCAGCAATCAAGACCCTTTGTGGACCAATGCCCAAGGCCCTGGGTTTCTTCCCCAGCCTAGCATCACAAAAGAAACAAAAGTAGTGAACAAAGAGAGACTCAAACAACCAAAACAGGCAAGGAAATCTCATCTCAAAGTGCCCACGGGAAAGGAAAAAAAAAAAAAAAAAATTCAAGACTGCCGTGCTGGGCTGGGATGAGCTGGGGTCCTTTATATCTCAGCGTTAGAGCGCTCGCCTAGCATATTCGAGGCCCTCCCTGGGTTCCATCCTCGGCTCCAGATAAAAAGAAACTAATAACATAAAGGCATTCTTTCCAACTAGGCCAAATAAATAAATAAATAAAATCAAGACACTAGAAGAGACCTTGCTCACACAGAAAAAAAAAAAAAGGGGGGGGGGTGGGGGGAGATCAAGATGGAAATCACTCTACCCTTGGCATCCAATAGACAAATAAGGCTCCCCATACTCATGCCAGGGTTTCCTTGGTGGGGATGGAACTAAAAACCAGCCCCTCACACAGGGGCTGGTTTCTGACTGGAGCCTGGAACTGGGGACTGAACACAGACACAGTTTACCACTGAGCTAAACCAACATCCCCTTTTTATACAGATATTTTTATACATCTTTAGTAAATCCATTGATTTATGAGTTGAACCCAGAAGCGCTCACTTGACCACTGACTGAGCCACATCCCCATATTCAATTTATCTATCTGTTCATTTGTTTTCTGGCTTGCTTGCTTGTTCTAGTTAAAGCTTGGTCCCAGGGTTTCAAAAACTGACTTCCAGACCACTCACGTAGAAAGGAATCAAGCCTTTATTAAATCACAAGTAGTGGCGACTGAGCAGAAGAACATAAAGCTGTTCCCCTGGCCAGCCCCAAACAATTGCAAGGGTGCCCCTTATAAGCCTGAAACCTGCAAAAGGGACGTTTTGGGGGGAGGGGGCGTCTAGCTAATGCAAGCAAGCCAAGTTACAGAAGCGGGAGAGTGAAGTCAGGCGGAGGGACGCTCAGCCAATCACAATCAGCCTAGCCACTCCAGTGACAGAAGCATAGCCCCCGTTATGGGCTAGTTACAGAAACAATGTCCCATCAGGTAGTTCCGTGTTCTTAAAGGCTTCTATAGCACAAGGAAAAGAACATCTTGCCCCCCAGTCATCACCCTTCTACTTGGCCTGGTTGTTTTACAGAATGGAGACATAAAACAAAACGGAGTCACATCCCATTTGCTTTTACTATCACAACTTTTCTTTTGGAGACAGGGGTCTCGCGAGGTTACTTTCTCTCGCTATGAGCTTACAATCCTTCTCTCAAGCTCCTCCTGATCCTCGGGGGGGGGGGGGGGGAGGACAGACATGAACCCCCAACCCAGGCCTGGCTAAGCCTTGCATTTTAATTTTTTTCCCCTTTAATTTCTTGAGTTGTAGATGGATGGACACAATATCTTTACCTTATTTGCTTGTTTGCCCCTTTGTTTTGGGTTCTGTGGTGCTCAGGATCCAATCCAGCGCCCCACACGTCCCAGGCAAGTGGTCTACTACCGAGCTAAAACCCTAGCCCAAGCTTTGCATTCTAGAATGAATACATTTCCTTCTATGCTGAAGGAACACAGACATATTTATTGTACAACAAGCCCAGAGATCTTCACATCACAGTTGCCTAGAAGTCCTACGTACATTCATTGACCTTTGACTTTGGAAGCCACGTTCAGAATCTATGACTCTGGCCAGATAACTGCCACGATGTGGTTTTTGCTCACCCACAGTTGGACCTAGGTGAACAGCTTGGACTCAAGTGGACAAATACTCTTATGCATTCAGAAAACAGTGCCACTCACCTGGTACAGGAGTATTCTTTCAACAAACGATCACCAAACCCTTACTTACTCAATTAAAACTAACAGATGTGAAAACTGGTCATTAATGGCACAGATCTTTTTATTTATTTATTTATTTACTTATTTTTAAGAATTTTTTAGAGAGAGTGTGAGAGCGAGAGACAGAGAGAGAGAATTTTTTAATGTTTATTTATTTATTTATTTAGTTAGTTAGTTAGTTAGTTAGTTAGTTTTCGGCGGACACAACATCTTTGTTAGTATGTGGTGCTGAGGATCAAACCCGGGCCGCACGCATGCCAGGTGAGCGGGCTACCACTTGAGCCGCATCCCCAGCCCCAACCACAGATCTTTTTTTTTTTTTTTTTTTTTTTTAAATCTGAATGTTACACCGAATGCATATGTTAGAACTTCCACATGTGTCACTGACTATGGGATAAGTTTAGAGCTTCGATACAATACACGTTCTAATAAAAAGGGCACTAATTGGTGACCTCTCATGTAGGAAACCTATATGTCTTTAAGTGTACCGACTTTTGAAGAATAAAATAATCTCTCACACACAGCATACTACTCTAGCCCCCAGATGTGCACACATCTCCAGTGACAGACATGTGGGGTGATTCAGGAGAATCACAAGACTAACCCAGCCTCAGCAACTTATGGAGCCCTGCGGTAATGAGAGAGAGAGAGAGAGAGAGAGAGAGAGAGAGAGAGAGAGAGAGAGAGAGAGAAGGGGGGGTAGGTGTTGGGGGGGTGTTGCTCAGAGGCAAAGCATCTCAGAAGGAAGAGGGGGAATTTATTATAATAAGAAAACATAAGAACTGAACCTTTACAGCAACAAAACTCTGACGACTCTGCTGACACTCTGTTGTTCGAGGCCTAGCAAGGTTATCAAACAGAAAAGTGATTTTCTGGATGGAAATTCTAAATATTTGTTAGCCAATGGGCAGATAACCCACCCTGAAAGTCAATATAGCCTTCACCTATGATTAGGGAGGGGGAGGGAAGGAAAAAGAGAAAGGAAAAAGGATATGGGTTTTCACATGAGCCTCAGTGGCTGAGCAGTGAGACTTATACTCAAAGCATATAAAGTGGACCCCTGTTACATTTTCTTTCTGATCCCCACCACCACCTCCCCCCCCCCCTTTCCTTGATTTGACAGTTGGGAGAAAATTTTTTTATTTTTATTTTTATTTTTTTAAATATTTATTTATTTATTTTTTTAGTTCTCGGCGGACACAACATCTCTGTTTGTATGTGGTGCTGAGGATCGAACCTGGGCCGCACGCATGCCAGGCGAGCGCGCTACCGCTTGAGCCACATCCCCAGCCCCCCCCCTTTTTTTTTTTTTTTTTTTAAAAAAAGAAAGAAAATTTTTTTTAAAAAGACGAAAAGGACAACAACAGCAACAGACAGAAACCACAGCCACCCTTACGAATTTCTGAATTTACATGAGTCAATTACTCTTCTTGATTCTCAGTAACATAGTTTATACTTTTCATGGTTTTTGGTTTGTTTGTTTGTTTGTACGTAGTTAAAAAAAATCAGATGAAATTATTGGTATTCATTGCATATAGAGTGACCCATGTTAGCTCGATCTTATCTCTCAGTTGCAAAGAAGGGGGGGCGAAAGGGGGGAGGGGTTGTTGTTGGTGGTGGTGGTGGTGGTGGTGGTGGTGGTGGTGGTGGTGGCAGCAAAAAGCAACCTGGAACCTGCTTTAGCTAGGCTACTGGTTTGATAAAGTCTTCCTTGCATGGATGTGTTGTAGGGACAAATGAGGCAAGGCACCGACCGAACAGAGCAGGAAAACGGTTTTATTTGGCTGCAGCCAAGTTCAGAGGACACGGCTTTTGCTGTCATGAATTCATCCCCTGAACCCCGAGTTCAGGTAGTTTCAGAGTTTTCTACCGAGCATGTAAGGGGAGGGGCTCAGAAACTCATGGTCTGCAGAAGTTCACATAAAAGCAGCTTTTTCTCTCACTGTTCTGGGCATGTTAACCCCTCGAGGACAACACCTGAGAAGGGGAGAGCTGCTTCTCCCCTGTCTAGTCTCCCCCTGCCAGCTGTTACCATGGAGTCCAGTTGGTAACTTCTTCTCGTATCTTAAACCTGTAGACATCTCTGTGAAGTCCAGCTCAAGGCCAGAGGCCTTGTTTGCACATTTCTTCAAAGTACTATTCTGGATATGTTTGTGAAAAACTAGTAAGGGGGTGTCCAGCACCTGGAGTGCTGGTATCTTCTCGGCCAGTGGCCAAGTAAACAGGGCGACAGGAAAATAGGAAGTTTATCCACCTTGAATTCTTTTGCAGAGACTCTTTTGCTGACAGACCTAAAACCAGTCTGGGTGAAGATTTCTGAAGAGGCCCAGTTAAGACTTTTCAGTGGAGAAAGGGGATGCCACTTCAGATGATGAATCATCGCAAAGACACATTGGACCGACCCACCCAAACATATCACATATTTTAAGATTCTTCTCATTCACGGCAAAGAGTAAGCAGTTTGACCTAACAATAGTTTGGTTTCAAAAGGCTTTTTTTTTTTTTTTTTTTTTTTTTTTTATCTAATTCCCCTGCTTTTTCCTAAGAGCTCTTCTCTTTTCTCTAGGAAAACTCTACTCTTAGTCAGAGGTCCAAATCTCCATTCAAATGACACAGGAAAAAAAAAAAATTCTCTCAAGCATCTGGCCCCCTCCTGCCCCAAACAAAAAAGTTCTGGGTGATCAATGAATTTAAGAGGCAGGAAGAATGGATCATTAACAGAAATGAACATAACCACAGTTACTACTTTCTAAGAATTGGAATGAATTACCCAGGGCAGAGCTTCCAATTGAAACACTGTAGTTATTAGACAACAAACAAACAAAGAAACAAACAGACAGACAGACAAACAAAAACCCTGAAGTACAAGAGACTCTCCCCTTCTCTCTCTAGAACTTACACACACACACACACACTCGCTTGATTTTCAGTTTCTCACTTAGTGGAGCACCCCTTTTCTTTAGGATCAATCTCCTCCTAGGTTTCTTTTTATACCAAAGGGGGGCAAGTTACACATGATCCAGGAGAAGGAGGCCAAAGCAATCAGGTTATTAAGGAACATCAGGAGAGAGAAATTAAATGCTGGTGGACACATTGAACCAATGCTCTGAAACACATGATATTCAAACTAACCTCTTAGTTTAGTTTTAAACCAATCGGTCAGCATAAATGCAGAGTTAGAGAGACAAACTGACCCTTAAAACAGATACGCAAAACCACACTGGAATTTGAAACAGGTTGGGAATTGTGAACAGCCTGGAGAGGCCACATTTTTCTTCCTTCAGGGGCAGTGGCAGAGACTTTGCACTGCCTTTTGTTATGTAAATTAGAACTGAGACCTGCCCCCAAAGCAAGCCCGGTTTAGTGTTAAGAATTTTACTTCCCGCCCGCCCGCCCGGATAACTGGCACCCCATCCTGACAGAAAACAAATTTTCCCTTGCACACAAAGTGGTAGGAACCCAAAGTGGCTGGAACCACCCCTCCCCCTCCCCCCCCCCCCCCCAAAAAAAAACCCCACAATGGCACCGAGAAGGAATAGTACAAGTACCTGCTCTATCTAGGCTACTGGTTTGATAAAGTTGACACTTTGTTGGGGGTATTTCAATCTCACCTCACCTTGACCCCTGACCTGCCCCTCTCAAGAGTTTGTGAAAGATGGATGCTGCTATTTCTCCCTGAGATTTGTGAATCTACAGGTTTATACTTTCTTTGGGTTTAATCCGGTTCTTGAAATGACTCCTGGCAGTGGCCAACATGCCCGACCTCCAGCTTACTTTTGTGTTGTTCAGAGAAGAGTCGTGGTGTGATTTCGTCTTTTAGACTTTGTGGAGATTTGGTTTATGTTCCATTCTATGGTCAACTTTGGTAAACATTCCGTATTCGCTTTAAAAGAATGTCTGCTGTGTGGTGGTGGCCTTGCAGTGTTCTGAACATGCCCATTAGGTGTGGGTTGTTCCTGATGTAGTTCTGCTGTCCTTTGTTACTGATTATTTATTTATGGCCTAAGTCGTCAGCTGCTAAGGGATGAGTGTTCTCGCCTCTTTGCCATAATAGATTTATCCATCTTTTCTTTTAATTCTCTCTGGTTTTCATGTAGGTATTTATTTATTTATTTATTTATTTATTTATTTATTTATTTATTTTTTAGCTGTAGATGGACACAATATCTTTATTTTTTTTTATTTATTTTTATGTGGTGCTGAGGATTGAACCCAGGCCCTCACGAATGCAAGGCAAGCACTCTACCACTGAGCTACAATCCCAACCCTCATGTAGGTATTTTGAGGTTATTGAAAGACTTGCACACTACCTTAAGATTGTTTAATGCTTCCTCAAAGATCTGACTGTTTATCAATGTGCTATGTTCCTCCTACGCCTGGCAGTGATTGTCTTGTGTGTACCTTGAAGTCATACTGAAAATAAAATAAATAAGTGACTGGGTACAGTGGCCTATGCCTGTCATCCCAGACACGCTTCTCTCTCTCTCTCTCTCTCTCTCTCTCTCTCTCTCTCTCTCTCTCTCTCTCTCTCTCCCCCTTCCTCTCTCTCCTTCTCTTTGTCTTTAAAAAAGAAAAATAAGTAAAAGTTAAAAAAGGGGCTGGGGATGTGGCTCAAGGGGCAGCGCACTCGCCTGGTTGCCTGCGGCCCGGGTTCGGTCCTCAGCGCCCCATACAAACGAAGATGTTGTGTCCACCGAAAACTAAAAAGTAAATATTAAAATTCTCTCTCACTCTCTCTTAAAAAACAAAGAAATGTTTATATATATATAAAGTGTGGCCATACAAAACAGAACTCCACAAGGAAGAATCCTTTCTCCTATTATGGTCAGTATTCTTTTTTTTCCCCTTTTTTTCTTTTTTAGAGTAGTTGTAGGTGGACAGCACGCCTTCTCTTGACTGTGTTCCTTTTTGTATGCCGCGCTAAGGCTCAAACCCAGTGCCTCCTATGTGCTAGGCCGGCCCTCTGGCACTGAACCACAGACACAGAGGAGGAAAGA
>NW_026695035.1:0-54759 GCF_021218885.2 Marmota monax
AACCTCCTATGTTGCTGTGTACAACCACCCCTGACTCTTGTTAATAGTAATAAGCAGAAAATGTCTAAAATTCTTGACTAAACTTTATTTTTGTGTGTTGGTTTAGTTCAGTAAACTTCTTTTAAATGATAATTTACTATTCCCTTTGAGTAATTCATAACTTTTCTTAAAGTTGATTTAGCCCTGTTTTTTTTTCTGTTGGTAAGCAGCAATCCCTTTTTGAACAGTCCCCAAATATTTGCATGTTTCATATTTTTCTTTTTTAAATGAAACAGAAGAAAGTTGGTAGATTTTTAAAATATATTGTGAAGGAGGAAAGGCTGTGAAACACAATTTATCTTCCACTACTATATTATATTACTCTACATAGGAATGTACTCATCTTGGATACTGTGAACATTAAGATGGTTTGCAAAGTTCTCAAAGTAATTTCCTGTGTACATTTTTGATTTATATATTTCTGCAGTAATGATGGACTTGGATTTAATAATCCACTCCCCTGCTAATGTTCCTTTATTGCTGTACTTTCCTATGTTTGCAAAATATGCTCAGCCCCATACAGTAAGTAAACAAGATGGTTATTTTTATTTATTTCAGCCATGACTTCTCATCATCCTCAAGAAATTTTACCAGCGCAGGGAATAAAAGAGAGAGAGGGAAGATATGGAAAGAGTGACCTTGACTATTTACAACTAAGAAAACAATGGGAAAATATAGGTGAGAGTAAAGTTCAAAAATTATATTATAATAGACAAAAACCAATTAGTAGTCCCTATTTATGATAAAAATTATATTGTCAAAACACACCAGGAACAATATCTAAAAAAAAAAAAATTCAATTTATTCCACTTACTTTTGAGGAGCTTTATATGTCTTTAAGAATATACCACAGCCATTTTAAAGACTATATTTCCTCTGAAAGTAAATGTGGAAAATTTGAAAAGAAATATGGTCCATGCATCAGTTTTTAACTTGGCCAATTATTAATGTAGCACTAAATTAAACTTCCAGTCAAACATTCACACAGAGAAGATATTTAAGACAAATTTCTTAAAGTGATACTTTGGAGAGTTTCTTTACAAAATGTCCATTTTTCTGCAACAAAACAGTAATTTCTCCTTGTGCCCAAGTAGACAATATTAAGAATTGTAGAAAGGTTCCTACTTCCCCACTATTGCTCAATGACAATTCTGATACAGATTTCTGGAAAGTGCACTATATAGATAATGCTATAAAGTAACACCATTAGCCATGTCTCCACCCTGAGCAATTACCAGGATATTTACATTGCTGATAAAAATTACGAATATAGAGAAACTCCTAGTCATTTTCTAAAGGAAATTTACCAAAATGAAAAATGTGGGAAAGTCTTGCTTCAGTACTCAGAAGCTATTACTCATCCAAATATTCATAGTCAAGACAAAATGTGCAAGTGTAAGGTATGTGAAAGGGCTCTTAATGACAGTGCAGAGCTTGCTCAATACAAGAGAATTTATAGAGAAGGAGAGCCCTATAAGTTTAGAAGATGTTGAGCAAGCCAATACTTTTAAATTTGTAGGGTTTATCACTGTCAAAGAAAGCAGAAAAACCTTTAGTGAAAGGTTACAACTGGTTAAACTTCAGGGGATTTATACTGAAGACATGTAAATGTAAAAAGTATAGCAAAGCCTTAAAAGATTGTTCAACTCTTACTCAACACCAAAAAATTTATTCTGCAGCGAAGACCTACGAATGTGAAGAATGCAACATACTGAAGAACTTCATTCAACATCACAGTGTTCATACAGGAGATATGCCATGTAAAGAATGTGAAAAAACTTCAAATAAAAGCTCCAATCTTATTTGTCACCAGTGGACATACACTGGAGAGATGCCCCACATATGTAAACAATTTTGTGAAGCTTTCAGTCAAAAACCAAGCCTTAAAAATCACCAGAGAATTCATATTGGAGAGAAGCCCTACAAATGTAAAGTGTGCGGCAAAAGTTTTAACGCAAATTCACATCTTGATCGCCACAACAGGATTCATACTGGAGAGAAGCCTTACAAATGTAAAGTGTGTGACAAGCGTTTTAATCAATCATCATCACTTACTCAGCACCAGCGAATCCACACTGGAGAGAAGCCCTACAGCTGTAAAGAATGTGGCAAAGCTTTTAATAGCATCTCACACCATAATTATCACAAAAGGATTCATACTGGAGAGAAGCCTTACAAATGTACAGAATGTGGCAGAGCTTTTAATAGCGTCTCACACCATAATTATCACAAGAGGATTCATACTGGAGAGAAGCCCTACAAATGTGAAGAGTGTGGCAAAGCATTTAATAGCATCTCACAGCATAATTATCACAAAAGGATTCATACTGGAGAGAAGCCTTACAAATGTAGAGAGTGTGGCAAAGCTTTTAATAAATTTTCAAAACTTAGTTGCCACACGAGGATTCATACTGGAGAGAAGCCCTACAAATGTGAAGAGTGTGGCAAAACTTTTAGTCAAAAAACATCACTTACTCAGCACCAGCGAATCCACACTGGAGAGAAGCCCTACAAATGTGAAGAGTGTGGCAAAGCTTTTAATAGCATCTCACAGCATAATTATCACAAAAGGATTCACACTGGAGAGAAGCCCTACAAATGTGAAGAGTGTGGCAAAGCTTTTAATACCATCTCACATCTTAGTTGCCACAAGAGGATTCATACTGGAGAGAAGCCCTACAACTGTAAAGTGTGTGACAAGCGTTTTAGTCAAAAAACATCACTTACTCAGCACCAGCGAATCCACACTGGAGAGAAGCCCTACAGCTGTAAAGAATGTGGCAAAGCTTTTAATAGCATCTCACACCGTAATTATCACAAAAGGATTCATACTGGAGAGAAGCCTTACAAATGTACAGAATGTGGCAGAGCTTTTAATAGCGTCTCACACCATAATTATCACAAGAGGATTCATACTGGAGAGAAGCCCTACAACTGTGAAGAGTGTGGCAAAACTTTTACTCAAAAAACATCACTTACTCAGCACCAGCGAATCCACACTGGAGAGAAGCCCTACAAATGTAGAGAATGTGGCAAAGCTTTTAGTAAATTTTCATATCTTAGTTGCCACAAGAGGATTCATACTGGAGAGAAGCCCTACAAATGTGAAGAGTGTGGCAAAACTTTTAATCAATCATCATCACTTACTCGGCACCAGCGAATCCACACTGGAGAGAAGCCCTACAAATGTGAAGAGTGTGGCAAAGCTTTTGATAACGTCTCACGTCTTAGTTGCCACAAGAGGATTCATACTGGTGAGAAGCCGTACAAATGTGAAGAATGTGGCAGGGATTTTTATCAAAAATCATCACTTACTCAACACCAGAAAACCCATCCTAGAGAGAAGTCCTATAAATGTGAAGAATGGCAAAGCTTTTAAAATTGAAGATCACATCTTAGTAACATTATAGAATTTATACTGGAGAGAAGTTTTACAAGGAAAACATTGCATCAGTGTCTTTAACGATGAATCAACCCTTATTTCACAGTAGTTCAACACTATTTCACACCAGAGAGATGATAGCACAGAAATTATACAAGTGTAAAATAGGTGTCAGAGTCTCCAACAGTTGTTCACACCCTACTCAACACCTCAGAATTCATACAAGTAAGAGGACATGTGGAAAAACTTTTGCAAAGCTTTTGGCCATTGATCAAACATTTTTGAAACACTGGAGGATTTATACCATATAGAAACCCAGAGAATGTGTCCAAGACTGTATTCAAATTTCAGACATTTTTCAGTTTCTTACCTCATACCTGTAGAAAATGTGGTATACCATTTGTCCAAAGTATGTACCATAGATAACAGCAAAATATTTACAAAAACACCTTGACAAGTATAAAAATTTGTAGTAAATTTCTTATCTATAGCCCATCCCTTGAAGTATTTGGGACCTAGGAGGGAAAAAATCATTTAAATGTAGAAAATGGGTTATTGCTTTTGACATTTGCTGAAAATTTTCTTAACATCTTTAACTGATATTTCCTTATTTCTACAATACAAATACAGAATAGTGCATCCCTAAAAGGATATAATTTTACTGTAAATCAACAATTACTAAATATTCTCATTTTTCACAGCTGGAGAAAACATGATTCTCATTGTTGATTATTACAGAAGTCTCTTAATGTTTATATGAAATTTTAAATTTTTAGTTTTTATTTTTGTACTTAAACTTAGGGACACTTAATCAGTAAACTGCATCCCCAGATTTTTTTTCATTTTTATTTAGAGATAGGGTTTGCTAAGTTGTTTAGGGCCTCACCAAGGTATGGAGCCTGGCTTTTAACTTTCAAAGCTTCTCACGTCCCTAGGGTCACAGGCATGGACCACCATGCCCATTTTACAAAGCATTTTTACTTATATTTGCCTTACGGATGCAATTTGTTACTAAATAAAGTGAATTTCTTAATGTTAACCTTGTCATGCATTTAATGACATTATTAGGTCACATACCTCCCAATATTCACTTTGCTAATGGATCAAATATAGCAAAACATTCTATTGGGTAAATAATGCTATATCGTCTCCATGGATTATTTCATATGTTTAATCAAGTTTTATTTGAGGAATATTTATGTAGATTATATACTGTTGTTTGTAATTATGCAAAAATTAAGGTACAGGAAGGACCTAGGAATACTAAAATGATGCCCAGATATCCCTAGTTTGAATTACAACTTTAACATTTCACCTTGTACAGTTGCAGTACTCCCTAAGGGATCTACAAATCTGGAGAGTTATACAAGCTCCCAATCAGGGAGATGAGAAAGACCCAGAGAGTAGAAGCCAACATGCATATTCAGGTAGAAAAAGGAGGGTTACAGAAGGGGGAAATAGTCTCATTGTTTCCTGGGGAAAACCCTGGTCCAAAGGCCCATCCTGATTTTTGGACTGAAGAAACCTTGCAGTTGCTCATGAATTCTATGAGAGTCATCACTGAGGAGACTGTACTGACCTCAAATGTTGGAAAAACATCACAATATAGGACCTCCCCTTTAGTCTTCGATACCCAGTAGAAAAGTGTAACCAGATACATGTAAAATGACTGTAAAAATAAAAAGACATGTGGGGGCATAAATGCTCCTATAGTATTTTTCATTTCATTGGATTTTGTAGACCATTTTCGTTCTACTTACTTACAATGTAACGTTTGTTATACTTATTGGATTATACGATAGATAGCATGTGTCATGGTCTCCCAGACCCCTCTGCAACCAGTGATTATAAGATACTATAAACTAACCCTGTCCCTCCTCAGATCTTACAGCTCCAGGAGCCCATGACACCAAAGAGAGAGAGACACAATTTTGATTGAAATAAACCTCCAGACTCTCATCTACAAGTCCTGTTCAAAAAGTAAAAACACAATATTCTCTGCATATGTCTTTGGGTCAAGAAAACACCATCCAAAAACGTTTCATTTAACTTTATTTGGAAAAATAAATATTGAAATGATAAATTCTAGGAGAATAATATTGACACCATTCTTTATTCCAAGAGGTAAATCTCTAGGTTTCATGCTTATCTCCATGCCATGTTATTTTACACAGAACTGGCTTCATTTTACATGTGAGAGTTAACTATTATTAGGCCCAGAGGGAAGATTCAGTACTAGAGGTCTAAGGAAAATACTAAAGATCTTCCCTTTGCATGTGCCTTTATGAGTCTGCATATCCTTTATGAAACAGCTAAAGATTGCCGATTTCTCAATACATCTGGCTCAGTCATTGGAACCCCAATTTATTTGGTCATCTCAAGGCTATCACTCCCTCCTTGGGATCTTACCTGTTCTCGACAGTGCTCTTCAGGGGATCACTAGGACATGCAAGCCGTTTCTAACTTGTATTTATTCAGCCGCACTTTAAATACAAGTTAGAACAAGACTTCAGACTCTCACCTGTGGAGAGGATGCTCTGCCCAGGACTTCCCAGTCAGGACCCTGAAAAGCTGTTTGGGACTTTCCAGTACATAGGTTCAGTGTTGGGGTTTTCCTAGTCTGGCAATACAGTTGCCTGTGTCTGTTACTTTTGCTTTCTCTTGCTTTCATAGTATTACTCAAAGAAACACTGTCTGGTGTGAAGAGAGTGTCGTCCTTATCTATTGGACCTGACCTGCCAAGTTGAGCAACTGCCCACATACTGAATGTCACAAACACATATATGTGTTATCTGATCAGTAACTAGTGTATCTTTCAACTGCATGATTTTTTATTGCATGCGGGAGGAAATTGAGAATGCTTTCTTGAGTGCATACAGCACTATTAATAGTATTCATAACACTGCTATGTAATGTTTTCTCTCTAATCAACTTGTAAGTATTGTTCTTGTGCTGCTTTGTAAAACAAATAGAAAAGAGTTGCAAACCAAAAATTTTGTGATAATAGATAGTTGCACAGACTGACTTGGGCAACTCTATTTACCAATGTTTGTTATTTTGTATGGGCTCAAGGTACTTTTCTTTAACCTTAATGACATTAGCATTTATTGAAGAGTTTTTAACTCACAAAACTTCTCTGTATACAAACTTTCCCTCATCATTTTTAAAGTTTCTTATTTTTAGGTATACATGACAGTAGAGCAAATTTTGACATATTACACATACATGGAGTAAAACATTTTAGTTAGCATTCCATTCTTGAGGTGTACATGGTGTGAACCTTCACTGGTGATGTGTTTGTATGTAAACATAGAAAAGTTGTGTCTGATTCATTCTACTGTCATTTCTATTCCTATTTCCCTTTTCTTCCCTTCGTTCCAACTTTGTCTAATCTAGTGAATTTCTATTCTCTCCCCCACCGTTGAGTGGTTTAACATCCATATATATATATAATATATATATATATATAATTATATTATATGTAATGTCTGTTTCATTCTACTATCCTTCCTATCCCCATATCCCCTCCCCTCCCTGCACTCCTCTCTACTTATTCTAAAGTAACTATTCTTCCCCACCCCTCATTGTGAGTTAGCATCCACTTATCAGAGATAACATTTGGCGTGTGTGTTGGCTTATTTCACTTAGCATGATATTCTCCAACTCCATCCATTTACCACCAAATGGCATAGTTTCATTCATCTTTAAGGTTAAATAATATTCCCTTGGTGGGGGGAATATATATAATCACATTTTGTTATCCATTCATCTGTTGAAGGAAACCTAGGTTGGTTCTAGGGTTTAGCTGTTGTGAATTGTGCTGCTGTAAACCTTGGTGTGGCTGTGTCCCTGTAGTATGCCGTTTTTAAGTCCTTTGGGTATAGTCCGAGGACAGGGCTAGCTGGGACAAATGGTGGTTCCATTGTGGTTTTGCAAGGAGTCTCCATACTGCTTTCCATGGTGGTTGCACAAATTTGCAGTCAGTCCCATGAGCAATGTGTGAGTGTTCCTTTTCCCCCACATCCTCACCAACATTTATTGTTGCCTGTATTAATCTTTGCCATTCTGACTAAAGTGAGATAAAAAAATTAAAGTAATTTTGATTTACATTTTCCTAATTGCTAGATGTGTTGAACACTTTTTCATGTACTTGTTAATGGATTATATTTCTTCCTGAGAAGTGTCTGTTCAGTTACTTAGCCCATTTGTTAATTCAAACAACAACAAACCAATTAAGTTTTGAGTTCTTTATATACCCTAGAGATTAATGCTTTATCTGAGGTATATGTGGTATAGATTTTATACAAATCTGTAGGTTCTCTCTTCACATTATTGTTTCTTTTGCTGAGAAGCAGCTTTTTAGGTTGAATCTATCCCATTTATTGATTCTTGATTTTTAATTCTTGTGCTGTAGGGGTCTTGTTATGGATGTCAGATTATGGATTAATATTTACCTCAGATTTTTAAATGGCATCCCAATTTCATGAATGTTTCACTTTCATTGTTTCTCTTACTATCTTGCCTTATAGATCTACATGTTCTAAAAGGTCATGAAATTATCTAGCTTCACATGCATGATTTTCTGATGACTGTTATTTTTCAATATGTAGCTTCAGATTATTTGAAATAGATATCTACTATTTCAGACTCTTTAATTAAAGCACATACATGCCTTGTGTAGGAAATATTCCATCAGTAGATCAACATTATATATATAAAAATATATAAAAGCCTGATTTCAAATGCATGCACATCCACTCCAGAGCTTGGCCCAGAACACTTATTCTATATTAGTTCTACATTTTAGAACCTCCGTGAAAGCTGTTATAAATCCAAAGCCCGAGACACACTCCCCAGACTTTTTTTTTTTTTTTTTTAGGGGGGACAATGAAGTTTGAACTCAGGGACACTCAACCACTGAGCCACATCCCTCGCCCTATTTTATGTAGAGATAGAGATTTACTAAGCAGCTCAGTGAGATCCTTTCACTGAGGCTGGCTCTGAACTCATGATCCTCCTTCCTCAGCCTTCCAAGCTGCTGAGATTACAGGCATGTGCCACCATGCCTAGCTCCCCAGAGAGCCTTCCTTAACTGATTGGAACCCACTTGTTCAGTGTATTGTGGCCTAATCCTCACAATTAGAGATGAAATTACTTTCCTCTTTATTAAAAATCAGGGCAACTTACACAAAGATTGGATTAAACAGCGCCTAGTTACACAGCAAGTCCACATGATAATAAAGG
Source organism: Marmota monax (assembly GCF_021218885.2). Lineage (NCBI taxonomy): Eukaryota > Metazoa > Chordata > Mammalia > Rodentia > Sciuridae > Marmota > Marmota monax. Next base: position 8,666 of record NW_026695035.1, read on the forward strand.
TGTGGTCTGCAATTCTCCTCTCCAAAGAGCTCTTCTTGGCTCCACAAAGTTAGGAGTATTCACCAACCCTCTGCCATGCTCATTCCAGAAGCCTCCCAGGAGGCGAGTGTATATGAGGGACAGCATTTCAGGTGGCACCTTGATGATCATTGGGCCATGCCATGGATTAAGGCAGAGTCCATGTCAGAGGCTCAAAACTTTCATGTGGCTGGTCCAGGATAGGGGCTGCCTGAGGGGATACTTTTCCTCCGCCCTTGATGTGTCTTGCCTAACTGTGTGTATACTGAAATACTTGTTCAACGACTTGCACTCTTCCTATTTTATGTTTCCCTCTCATGTGGTTTTGGAGTTCTCATGCTTTGGCAATTATTGTGACTTTTGTCTTCAGTTTTACAACCTCCTTCAGCCCATCCATGTGGAATTTCTGTCTGTGGATATTAGTTTTCATTTTATATATTTCCATTTAGTCCAAATTTCCAGTTACCTCTAGAAAGAACAAATGTTTGATTCATTATCATGCCTGTACTAACCCTTCACATGTTGATAATGGTGGTGATTAAGAACTATCTTCTGATTTCTACAACTGGAACATCTTCCATCGCAATATCAGTCAGGAAAACAGACCCTCCTGTAGGAACATTTGGGTTTCCCCGTAATGAGAGCTTGGGGTCTGTAGAGAAGTGCATGGGCTCTCTCGTACCCTGAGGAGGTCCACAGAACAGGGTAGAGGAGAGTGGCTGTGGAGTCTCTAATCAACACCTCCAGACACCAAGCAGGAAGCAGGTCTGATTTTATTGTGTAGTTACCATGTATATGTACTCAGGCAGTGCCTAAGCAAAATATAGGCAACCACCAATGCAATGTCTGCTAACAGTCCTTGCAGTGAACAATCAAGGAGTGGGACTGCAACACATGGCCTTGTGCCCAGAGCTGTGCTGATGGGGTAAGCAGTTTGCCACTCACACGCCTAGCATGGGGAGTGGCCTGCCATGCAGACACCTTTAACCTATGCCCTGTATGCAGTACTCCATGCACTCGTCCCCACAGAGAAGCACCTCTGAGGCTTCTTCTTTCTTGACTTTAAAGAACAATTTCTCTTCTAGTGGCCTTTCTCAGGAGATATTTAAAATAATAGTAATATAAATACCTTAGATTTACAAAAGCAACCCATGGATCTCACCTCTACTTCTCACAAAGAGCTGCCATTCATTCAGTCATGTCTTGCCTAGGGTTTGCTCATCATGTTACTGGAGGGTGTGTGTTGAAGCAGAGGTGCTGGGTGATGGTGTTGCCCTCTGAGGTGGCAGTCATTTCTTCCTAGTGCTCTTCATAGATTCCCAGCACACAAAGAGCCACAGGTCAGAGGTTTCTGCCGAGGCTGACATCAGTCCCAATCCTACTTGCTTGAAGCAAGTCCAGTCTCAATTCTCCATCTCCCTTTTGTCTGTTTTTATGTTACCGAATACCAAGGGGACATGGGGAGGGTTGGCAGTAGTGGTGAAGCTGAGCTCTGTGATGAGGACAACCGCAAGCTGTAAGTGTGCACTTGAGTTGATAAGGGTTGAGGAAATAGGATCTGTCACCCCTGTGAGCAGGATGGTGCTCACACTGCATACGGGAGAAGAGATGTTTCTTCCTCTCACTTTCACCCTAGAATGTGCCCACCCAGAGGATCCAAATAACCCTAACATGCAGCAGGGTGTCCTTCTCCTGTAATTCTCTCTACATCTGTCCTGACCACCAGCTCGTGTCCACTGCCTGAGCAGTCCTCACTAGATGGTTGCAACACAGATGATGGTGCATGTATCACACAGCCTCCCCTGACTTTAGTGACAGCACCATATCTAACATGACTCCTTCCTAGATCCAGATACTAGAGGGAGTCTTTACTATCAGCTCTAACAAACAAAACTTCTGATTTTTTTTTTTGAAAATTTCTTTTTCATGTGTGATCTGTTTTTTCTCATCTCCTCACTTGGCCTTTTCTTCCTCTTACCATATGTGAATTCTTCAAATGTAATCAATGTCGGAAATCTGTTTGATTCCCTGTGATTTACACATCCTTCCACACAGAATGCCCAATCAAGCTGGGAGGCAGCTTGATTTCTCCAGTACATAAAGGACATGAGTGCCCAGTACGATAGGGCATTCCTGGACCAAGCTGGAAGCATCACTCCGTAGACCCTTGTTTGAGGGGTGTTTCTCAGATTACCTCCCTGATGTCAGAGAGCTTGTGTTATGTCTCATGATCTCCTGGACTATGTTGTGCCAGGCATAATGTGCACAGCTGGGAAGGTACATAGCTCAGGATTTCAGTCATCTATGAATCATTCCCATTCTCCAGGATGCTTCTTAACAACAATGGAACTCAGCAGGCACATTACTATAGATATCTCTTCACAACACTACCATGATATATTTACACAATTTTAATCATACTTGATGCACATCATTTAGTGATGATTGTGGTTCAAAACTGGAGCTAGTAGAATCACCAGACTGGGCTTTCTTCTGGCACTACCTGTATGAAGATTAGTTCTCCTCATTATTTACATGATATATGTACACAATTTTAATCATATATACTTGATGGTCATTATTTAGTGATATGATTGTAGTTCAAAACTGGAGATTGGTCATCCTGCAGACTGCTTTCTCCTGGAACTACCTGTATGAAGATTAGTTCTCCTTATGATTGCATGAAATTGTGTCCCTTTCTTTGAAGCATACTATCAGGAAAGGGTCTAAATTTTTCCTGATACAGTTATTGAAATTTACCATCAGAAAACAATTTTCCAACAGTTTCAAGGCAATGAACAATCCATCCTTGAGTTCTTGACTATTACTGCAAATTCATGGCACCTGCACACTCCTGTAGGTATGACTGCAGATTCCTCAGTCACACCTTAAATTCATCCAATGGCCTTGAGATGCACGTGATTAAAACATGTCATTTAATGACTGTTAGAAAACTTGGATTGTGTAAGATTCAAATGTTTAAAACAAATTAAAGCAGATTCTGTGTGTCACAGAAAAGTGATACAATGCAGTTTTTCATTTTAAATACAGTTTTTTCATTTTGTTGGTGTTGAGACAAGGCAATTTTAAAACCCTGTTTCTTTCCTTTGTATACCACAGATTGAACCCAGGGCACTTAGTCATTAAACTATCTCACCAGCCACTTTTCATATTGGAGGAAAATCTTGCTAAGTTACTGAGCTTTGGCATTGCAATCCTCTGACTCCTGAGCCAATGGGATTGCAGGCATTCAGCCTCACCTAAAACAATTTTAAGTTATTTTTACATGCTAATATAGATCTATTTAAGCTTATACTATAAAAAATATTTTACATAAGTCAAATATTATACAAATAAGAATTGGCATATGCCATTTATATATAGATCTCACCAAAAAAGACCTAAGGCCTAGTGATTAAATGTGAACCCTAAAATATTTTGGGGGGTACCAAGGATTAAACTCGGGGGCACTCAAACAGTGAGCCACATCCCCACTCCTATTTTATATTTTATTTAGAGACAGCATCTCACCAAGTTGCTCAGGGCCTTGCTGTTGCTGGATTTGAACTCACCATCCTCCTGTCTTAGCCTCCCAAGGCACTGGGATTATAGTTTACAATTTTAAAATTTATATTCTTTTTTTCTGGACTTACCATGGGAGATTGTCTTTTTCTACTGATTTTTCATATTTTACAAATCTTGTATGTTTGCACTCATATGTTGAGGCTGAAAAAGTTGATCACAAAGAACCACAAGAGAGAAAAGCTTTTTGTATCTGTTAGAAGAGACAGTTGGCAAGGAGTGCCGAAAAGCAGTTAAGAGGGTTTTATAGCCCATAGTTTGAATTGTATAAGTAATTATTAGACTGTGGACATTCTAACAAGATTTTGCAGGTTTCAAACAACCAAATGTTATTTTAGAAGGTAGAAATTGCACTGATTTGATCAATACACATGTTCAATTAAAATGCTGGATCCTATATGTAGGTACAAATTAAAAATTAAACAATAATTAACACTTCAACTAGCAAAAATAAACAAAGATGGCTGTAAATACAAACTGTCTCAATAGCAACCCTAAATGTTAGTGGCTTAAACACACCAATCAAAAGACATAGGCTAGCAGCCTGGATTAAAAAAAAAATCCAACAATATGCTGCCTCCAGGAGACTCATTTGATAGGAAAAGACAGACTAAAGGTGAAAGGTTGGGAAAAACATTCCACTTACATGAATCTTGAAAGCAAGCAGGTCTCCATACTAATATCAAATAAAGTAGACTCAAGTCAAAGTTAATCAAAAGAGATAAAGAAGAACATTACCTACTGCTCAAGGGAACCATCACCAACAAGACATAACAATCAAATATATATGCCCCAAACAATGGTACACCTATGTTCAAACAAACTCTTCTCAAGTTCAAGAGTCAAACTGACCACAACATGATCTTGGGTGACTTTCACACACCTCTCACCACTGGACAGATCTTCCAAACAAAAGTTGAATAAGGAAACTATAGAACTCAATAACACAATCAATAACTTAGACTTAATTGACATCTATAGACTATATCAACCAATATCAAGTGGATAAACTTTCTTCTCAGCAGCACATGGATTCTTCTCAAAAATAGACCATATATTATGCCACAGGGCAACTCTTAGCAAATACAAAGAAGTAGAGATACTACCATGCATTTTATCATATCATAATGGAATGAAATTGGAAATCAATAAGGACGAAAATGCTACAGAATGAACAATGGGTTACAGAAGACATCAAGGAGGAGATTAAAAAATTCTTATAAGTGAAAATACAGACACAACATATCGAAATCTCTGGGACACTATGACAGCAGCACTAAGAGGAAAATCCATTGCATGGAGTTCATTCCTTAATAGAAAGAACTTAATAGAAAGATCCAACAAATAAATGACCTCACATTACATCTCAAAGCCCTAGAAAAAGAAAAAAAAAATCAGCAGGAAAACAAGAAAAAAAAATCAGCTGAAACCAATGAAACTGAAACAAAAGAAACAATTGAAAAAATTTACAAAACTAAAAGTTGGTTCTTTGAAAAAAAATAAAATTGACAGACCCTTAGCCATGCTAACAAAGAGAGAGAAATCAAATTACCAGAAGTCATAAAAAAGGCAATATCACAGCAGACACTACAGAAATACAAAGGATAATTAGAAATTATTTTGAAACCGTATACTCTAATAGCTTATACTCTGATAGAATAGAAGTTAGTGAAGGCATCAATAAATTCCTTAAGTCATGTGATCCGCCCAGATTGAGTCAGGAAGATATAACACAACTTAAACAGACCAATATCAAGTGAGGAAATAGAAGAAGCCATCAGAAGATTCCCAACCAAGAAAAGCCAAGTACTGGATGGATATGCAGCCAAGTTTTACTAGACCTTTAAAGAAGTAATACCAATACTCTTCAGCCTATTTCTGGCAATAGAAAAAGAGGGAGTACTTCCAAATTCATTCTACGAGGCCAATATCACCCTGATCCCAAAACCAGGCAAAGACACTTCAAAGAAAGAAAACTTCAGACCAATCTCTCTAATGAATATAAATGCAAAAATCCTCAATAAAATTCTGGCAAATCAAATACAAAAACATCTCAAAAATATCATGCACCATGATCAAGTGGGATTCATCCCCAGGATGCAAGGTTGGTTCAAAATACAGAAATCAATAAATGTAATTCATCACACCAATAGACTTAAAGAACCATATGATCATCCCAGTAGATGCAGAAAAGCATTTGACAAAATACAGCACCCCTTCATGTTCAAAACACTAGAAAAAATAGGGATAGCAGGACATATCTCAACATTCTAAAGGCTGTCTACACTACACTAAGCCTCAGGCCGACATCATTCTCAATCGAGAAAAACTGAAGGCATTCCCTCTAAATATTGAACAAGACAGGGATGCCCTCTCTCACCACTTCTATTCAATATAGTTCTTGAGACACTGGCCAAAGCAATTAGATGAAAGAAATTAAAGGAAAAGTATAGGAAAAGAAGAACTTAAACTAGCACTATTTGTTGACAATTGGATTCTATCCCTAGAAGACCCAAAAAAACTACACCAGAAAACTTCTAGAACTAGTAAATGAATTCAGCAAAGTAGCAGGATATAAAATAAACACACATAAATCAAAGGCATTTCTGTATATCACTGACAAGTCCTCTGAGAAGGAAATGAGGAAAACTACCCATTCACAAGATCCTCAAAAAAATAGATAAATAGATAAAGTACTTGGGAATCAACTTAACAAAAGAGGTGAAAGATCTATACAATGAGAACTACAGAACCCTAAAGCAAGAAATCAAAGAAGACCTTAGAAGATGAAAAGATGTACCTTGCTCCTGGAGAAGCAGAATTAAAATTATCAAAATTACCATACTAACAAAATAACTATACAGGTTCAGTGTAATTCCAATAAAAACCCCAATGACATTGATCATAGAAATAGAAAAAGCAATCATGAAATTCATCTGGAAAAATAAGAGACCCAGAATAGCTAAAGTAATTCTAAGCAGGAAGAGCAGAACAGGTGGCATCACTATACCAGACCCTAAACTATAACACAGAGCAATAGTAAAAAAAAAAAAAAAAAAAAACAGCATGGTACTGGAACCAAAACAGGAGGGTAGACCAATGGTACAGAATAGAGGAAACAGACTGACCCACAAAACTACAATTATCTTATATTAGACAATATAAGATAAAACTCAGATGCACAAAACTCAAAGTGGATCAAGGACCTAGGAATTAAAGCAGAGACTATGCAGCTAACAGAATAAAAAGTAGGCTCTAATCTTCATCATGTGGGGTTAGGCCCCAACTTCCTTAATAAGAAACCTATAGCACAAGAATCAACAAATGGGATGGATTCAAACTAAAAAGTTTTTCTCAGCAAAATAATAATAACAATAATTTGTGAGGTGAACAGAAAGCCTACATCCTAGGAGTGAATCTTTACCCCTCACACATCAGATCAAACACTAATCTTGAGGGTATATAAAGAACTCACCAAGCTAAGCACAAAAAAAAAAAAAAAAAAAAAAAAACCTAGTCAACAAATGGGCCAAGGACATGAACAGACACTTCTCAGAAGAGAACATGAAATCAATCAACAAATATGAAAAAATTCCCATCATTCTAGCAATTAGAGAAATGCAAATCAAAACTACTCCAAGATTCATCTCACTCCAGTCAGAATGGCAGCTATTATGGAGACACACAACAACAAGTGTTGGCAAGAATGTGGGGGAAACAGAACACTCATACACTGCTGGTGGGACTGCAAATTGGTGCAGCTAATTTGGAAAGCAGTATGGAGATTCCCTGGAAAGCTGGGAATGGAACCACCACTTGACCCATCTATTTCTTTTCTTGGACTATACCCAAAGGACTTAAAAACAGCGTATTACAGGGACACAGCCACATCAATGTTTATAGCAGCACAATTCACAATAGTTAAACTGGGCCAACCTTGCTATCCTTCAGTGGATAGATTAAAAAACTGGCATTTATATATAGTAGAATATTACTCAGCACTAAAAAAGAATAAAATCATGGCATTTGCTGGTAAATGGATGGCGTTGGAAAAGATAATGCTAAGTGACATTAGCCAATCCCAAAAAAACAAATGCCAAATATTTTCTCTGATATAAGGGGGTGACTCACACTGGGGTAGAAAGGGAGAGCATGGGAGGATTAGATTAATTCTAGATAGGGAAGAGGGGTGGGGAGGGAAAGGGAGGGGGAAGGCGATTAGCAAGGACGGTGGAATATGCTAGACATCATTATACAAAATACATGTATGAAGATTTGAATTTGGTGACAACATACCTTTCATAGAGATATGAAAAATTGTGGTATATATGTGTATTAAGAATTGTAATGCAAAAAAGAGTACTTGTTTAATGGCATAAATTAGCGTGAACATTATTTATATACAGAGATATGAGAAATTGTGCTCTATATGTATAATAAGGATTGTAATGCATTCCACTATTGCCATGTATTAAAAAAAATAAATTTACAAAAAAGAAAGGTATTGGAACTCCTTGGGGACACTATAAGCCTACAGGGTAAAAATTGTAACACCTTGAAAACACAGAGCTGGAAGGGAAGAAGCATGAACAACATGAAAAACCAAGCAAGAATGTGCCCCAAACAAAGATGCTACATTATTAGAACCCATGGTCAGAACAGCAGGAGAAATGACAGAAGGAGTGGAGGAGGTACATAATTTTCTGTGAATTAAAGGATGATATAAGAGAGCAAATATAGGCAGCAAAGATCATTTTGATAAAGAGATAAGCAAATACAGAAAGCAAACGATTCCTTTAATAAGGAGATAGAGATTCTGAAAAGAACAAACACAAATCCTTGAAATGAAGGAAAGAGTAAACCAATTTAAAAACTCAATAGGAGGGCTGGGGATGTGGCTCAAGTGGTAACGCGCTTGCCTGGCATGTGCAAAGCACTGGGTTTGATCCTCAGCACAACATAAAAATAAAGATGTTGTGTCAACCGAAAAATGAAAAATAAATAAAAACAATTTAAAAACTCAATAGGAAGCATCTCCAACTGAATAGATCACTTTGGAAGACAGGACCTCAGACATTGAAGGCAAAATATATAACCTTGAAAAAAAAAGTTGACCATAGTGAAGATGGTAAGAAACCATGAGCAGAGGATGCATGAATTATGGGATAATATGAAGAGTCCAAATTTTAAAATTATTGGGATAGAGGAAGGCATAGAGGTCCAAACCAAAGGAATGAACAATCTATTCACTGAAATAATATCAGAAAAATTTCCCAACATGAAGAATGAATTGGAAAATCAAATAAGAGAAGCCTACAGGATGCCGAATGTACAAAATCGCAACAGATCCACACCAAGGCACATCATAATTAAAATGCCCAACATAGAGAATAAGAGAATTTTAAAAGCTACAAGAGAAAGTAACCAGATTACATATAGAGGGAAACCAATTAGGATCTCTGGTTTCTCAATGGAGACCTTGAAACCTACAAGATCCTGCAACAAGATATACCAAGCTCTGAAAGAAATGGATGGCATCCAAGAATCATCCAGCAAAACTAAATTTTGATTAATAATTATATTTTGATTTTGATATGTTATCTTTAAGACAAAATAAAAACCTTCCATAATATATAAAAAAAATTACAACTAGAAAGCCTGCACTACAGAACATCCTTGGCAAAATATTCCATGAGGAGAAAATGAAAAACAACAATGAAAGTCAGAAGAGGTAGGTATTACACTAAAGGAAAAACCTACCAAAGAGAAACCAAGTCAAGATAAATGCAAAAAATAGACAAAAATAACTGGGAATACCAATCATGTCTCAATAGTAACCCTGAATGTTAATTTCCAAAACTCAGCAATCAAAAGACAGACTGGCAGATTGGATAAAAAAAAGACCCAACAATATGCTGCCTTCCAGAGATTCATGTCATAGGAAAAGACATCCACAGAGTGAAGGTGACAGGTTGGGAAAAAACATATCACTTGGGAGCTGGGGTTGTGGCTCAGTGGGAGTACACTAGCCAAGCATGTGCAAGGCCCTGGGTTCGATTCTCAGCACCACATAAAAATAATAAAGGTATTGTGTCCAACTAAAAAATAAACAGTAAAAAAACATTCATCAGGCTGGGGCTCAGGGGTAGAGCGCTCACCTAGCACGTGTCAGGCCCTGGGTTTGATCCTCAGCACCACATAAAAATAAATAAAGGTATTGTGTCCATCTACAACTAAAAAATGAATATTAAAAAACATACCACTCAGACTGTGGAAGCAAGCAGAGGTTTCCATCCAAATCAAGTAATGTGGACTTCAAGTGAAAATTAATCAGAAGGGACAAACAATAATATTTCATACTCCTCAAGGGAGCCATACACCAACAAGAGATAACAATTATAAATATCATCCCCTAAAGAATGGAGCATCTATGTTCATCATACAAACTCTTCATCATTTCAAGAGTCAAATAGATCACAATACAATAATTCTAGGTGACTTTAAACATCTCTGGATAGATCTTCCAAACAAAAGCTTACAGAGAAATTATAGAACTCAATAAGACAATTAATATCTTAGATTTAACATATATAGAATATTTCATCCTTCAACAAGTGAATGCACATTCTTCTCAGCAGCACATGGATCCTTCTCTAAAATAGACCATATACTTTGCCATAGGGCAACTCTTAGCAAATAAAAAGGAGTAGAGATACTACCCTGCATTCTATCAGATCATAATGGAATGAAAATAGAAATCAATGATAAGAATAGAAGTTACTCCAAAAGATGGAGACTAAATAATATTCTACTGAATGAACAATGGATTGTAGAAGACATCAAGGAGAAGATTTAAAAATTCTTAGAGGTAAGTGAGAACACAGACACAACATCAAAATCCTGGGGACACTATGAGAGTAGTACTAAGAGGAAAAATTATTGCATGGAGTTCATTCCTTAAGAAAAACCCAACAAATAAATTACCTCACACTACATCTCAAAACCCTAGAAAACAAAGAGCAAATCAGCAGAAAAAAGCAGAAGGCAAGAAATTATTAAAATCAGAGCCGAAATCAATGAAAATGAAACAAAAGAAACAATTGAAAAATTGACAAAACTAGAAGTTGGTTGTTTGAAAAAATAAATAAAATTGACAGACCCATAGCCATGCAAACGAAGAGAAGGAGAGAACTCAAATTACCAGCATCATAATGAAAAAGGCAATATCACACAGACACTAGAGAAATACAGAGGATAATTAGAAATCATCTTGAAACCTTGTACTCTAATAAAATAGAGGACAGTGAAGGCATTGATAAATTCCTAAAGTCATATGGCCTGCCCAGATTGAGTCAGGAAGACATACACAACTTCAACAGACCAATATCAAGTGAGGAAAAAGAAGAAGCCATCAGAAGATTGATAACCAAGAAAAGCCCAGGACCAGAGGGATATACAGCCAAATTTTACAAGACCTATAAAGAGGAACTAATACCAATACTCTTCAATTTAATTCAGGAAATAGAAAAAGAGGGAGTACTTCCAAGCTCATTCTATGAGTCCATATCACCCTGAATCCAAAACCAGACAAAGACACCTCAAAGAAGGAAACTTCAGGCCAATATCTGTAATGATCATAGATGCAAAAAATCCTCAATAAAATTCTGGCAAATCAAATACAAAAACGTATCAAAACCATTGTGCACCACGATCAAGTGGGATTCATCCCAGAGATGCAAGGTTGGTTCAACATACAGAAATCAATAAGTGTAATTCATCACATCAATAGACTTAAAGATAAGAATCACATGATCATCTCAACAGATGCAGAAAAAGCATTTGACAAAATACAGCACCCCTTCATGTTCAAAACACTAGAAAAAATAGGGATAACAGGAACATATCAACATCATAAAGGCTATCTATGCTAAGCCCCAGGCCAACATCATTCTAAATGGAGAAAAACTGAAGGTATTCCCTCTAAAATCTGAACAAGACAGGCATGCCCTCTCTCACACTTCTATTCAACATAGTTCTTGAAACACTGGCCAGGGAAATTAGATGAAAGAAATTAAAGGAATAACTATAGGAAAAGAAGAACTTAAACTAGCACTATTTGCTGATGATATGATTCTATACCTAGGAGACCCAAGAAACTATACCAGAAAATTTCTAGAACTAGTAAGTGAATTCATCAAAGTAGCAGGATATAAAATCAACACCAATAAATCAAAGGAATTTCTGTATATCAGTGACAAAGCCTCTGAGAAGGATATGAGGTAAACTACCCCATTCACAATATCCTCAAAAAAAAAAAAAGTAAGATACTTGGGAATCAACTTAACAAAAGAGGTAAAAGATCTACACAATGAAAACTACAGAACCCTAAAGAGAAATCAAAGAAGATGGAAAGGTCTACCTTGCTCATGGATAGGCAGAACTAATATTATTAAAAATGACCACACTACCAGAAGCACTACACATATTTAATGCAATTCTGATCAAAATCCCAATGGCATTCCTCATAGAAATAGAAAAGTCAATCATGAAATTCATCTGGAAAAATAAGAGACCCAGAATTGCTAAAGCAATTCTAAGCAGGAAGAGTGAAACAGATGGCATTGCTATACCAGACCTTAATCTATACCACAGAGCAATAGCATGGTACTGGCAGCAAAACAGGCTGGCAGACCAAAGGTAGAGAATAGAGGACACAGAGACTAACCCACAAAATTACAACTACCTTATATTAAACAAAGATGCCAAAAGCATACACTGGAGAAAGGAAAGCATCTTCAACAAATGGTGCTGGGAGAATTGTAAATCGATATGCAACAAAATGAAATTGAATCCCTATCTCTCATCCTGCAAAAAAAGTTAACTCAAAATGATCAAGGACCTAGGGATTAAACCAGAGACTTTGCAGCAAATAGAAGGAGAAGTAGGCCCTAATGTTCATCACATGAGGCTAGCCCCCAACTTCCTTAATAAGATGCCTATAGCACAAGAATTAAAACCAAGAATCAACAAAAGGGATGGATTCAAACTAAAAAGTTTTTTCTCAGCAAAGAAATCAATGTGTGAGGTGAACACAGAGCCCACATTCTGAGAGCAAATTTTTACCCCTCACACTTCAGATAGAGCTCTAATCTCTAGGGTATATAAAGACTCAAAAAGCCAAGCACCAAAAATAAAAATAAATAAAAAAATAACCCAATCAACAAATGGTCTAAGATCTGAACAGACACTTCTCAGAAAAGGATATACAACCAACAAATATATGAATAATGCTCATCATCTCTAGCAATCAGAGAAATGCAAGTCAAAACTACTCTAAGACACCACCTCACTCCAGTGGCAGCCATTATGAAGACAAACAACAAGTGCTGGCGAGGATGTGGGGGAAAAAGGAACACTCATACACTGCTGGTGGGACTGTAAATTAGTGCAGCCAATTTGGAAAGCAGTATGGAGATTCCTTGGAAAGCTGGGAATGGAGCCAACATTGGACCCAGCTATTCCTCTTCTCAGACTATACCCAAAGAACCCCAAAACAGCATACTACAGGCACACAGCCACATCAATGTTTATAGAAGCACAATTCACAATAGCTAAACTGTCGAGACAACCTAGATGCCCTTCAGTGAACGAATGGATTAAAAAACTGGCATTTATACAAAATGGAATATTTCTCAGCACTAAAAAAGAATAAGATCAGGGCATTTGCAGGGAAATGGATGGCATTAAAGATTATGCTAAGTGAAGTTAGGCAATCCCCAAAAAGTCAAATGCCGAATATTTTCTCTGATATAAGGGGGGGAGGTGACACAAAGTGGGGTAGGGAGGGAGAGCATGGGAGGAAGATTACCTCTAGATAGGGAAGAGGGGTAGGAGGGAAAGGGAAGGAGAAGATGAATAGCAAGGATGGTGGAAGGTGATGTTCATCATCATACAAAATACACATATGAAGAGGTGAATTTGGTGTCAACATACCTTATATACAAAGATATGATTAATTGGGGTATAATGGTGTATTAAGAATTGTAATGCAAAAAAAGAGCTCATGTATCTTAGCATAATTTGGCGTGAACATACTTTATATGCAGAATTATGAAAGATCGTGCTGTGAATGGATGATTATCAATGTAATGCATTCCACTATTGTCATGTATGAAATAAACTTTTTAAAAAGGAGGAGAATGGGTACAGCACTAAGGCCAGACGGTCAACGTCGTCACCACCCATCATATAATGCAAACTCTTTTCTAGTCTGGTTCCCAGTGGGAATTAAAAAGTACTGGAGACGTCAGTAAGTCGCCTGCAGGGGCACGAAACCATTGCTACCGATTGCATCACCTCCTCACTATATTCACAATTATCTGCCATTGTGGATGAGCCACTGTCAAGCGGTCCCCAAGCTGAGAAGTGATCACACCTGCGGCTGCCCCACTGGCATGGAGGAGACAACTAGCCCAGGTGGATTCCAGCACTTTATTACCAACAGGAGCAGCAAAGATGAGCCACACGTCAACCCCCAGACACCTGGTCCCACGGGGTGACACCACCTGTGGCCGCAGGTGCTGGGGGCTCTGCTGCCGGGAAGCCAACTCTGTGCTACAGCCAAGTAGGTCCATGAACTCACAGGAAGCTGAAGAGAGCGTTGGTGACAACTCGTCTTCCTGTTGGAGAAAGTTCCTGTGGAGTTTCTTTGTTTTCCCTGTGGCTCTGTCAATGACGACATTTCATGGTATGGCACATCTGGAAACAGCCTGCGCCTCCCTTGTCCCACAGTCCCGTCCACAGAGGTGCCCCTGGGAGCTACCCAATGCACCCCCAGGCCCACGAGGACCACTCTGCTCATTTCCTGTAACCCCCCAACAGGCGGCAGAGCCCCTCGGGCATCCTGTGGGGATGGCCTGGGTTTGGGGTGCTCGGTTCCTCTTTGGTGTCCTTGGCTAAAGCCATAGCAAAGCTCTGAATTTAAACTCCATCAGCCCCAAATGTCTGTGGTCGAGGATGGAGCTGCTGGGAGGTGGGGGACCAGTGGGGGGGACCTGGGAGCTGAGGACGGGGCTCAGGGCCGAACACTTGCCGAGCTCGTGCCAGGGCCTGCTACTCCATCCCGAGGGTCACAGAGGGAAGGAATGATGGGCCCAGCAGGTCACTGGGAGCAAACCCTGGTGGGATTCGGGGACCCTGCCCCCTGCTCTCTGTCACTCTGGGTTTTGCTCCCTGCCCTCTCCCACCAGGACGTGGTTTGTATTTAATAGAAAAAACTTCATTAACTTAAGTTACGCCACACTGACCCCTGGTCCCCGTCTGCTTCCTGTCTTGGTGACATTGCTTGCTGCGGATGATGTAGAATTCCCCCTCGAGCCCTGGACATGACTAAGAGGACCACCAGAGTTCTGGCTGCCACAGGAAGAGACTGAGGGAAGCTTCTAGCAACCCTTGGAAGCCCCAGAGGAACACAGGAAGGCGTTACCCCTCCCCTTGGGGTCCTTGTTGGCCTGCAAGGCCCCATGAGTCCTGGGGGACCCCCTCGGTCTTAAGCTCCCTGATCTCTTTGGCTTGGGGGGGGCATGGGTCACTTTGTGCTACGAGGAGACATGTGTCCTGGCTTGTTGAGGCTGCAAGTCACCAGCAAGAGCCCCAGCTTTTAAAGTAGCTACTGAGTGGGGAGACAGAGGTCCCCTGGGTGGGGGGGGGAAGGGGACAGAGGGGAAGGGGACAGGAAAGAGGAGACAATGAAGGGGACGCAGCCTCCCTGTTTCCATCTTGAACACAACCAGTGACACCCCACAACACGTGGGACCACAAGAATCAGCATCAGCCTGCGTCCTGCTGTCATGTGTATCTACAAAGAAGGAAAAAGACCACGAGAATGAATGGCCATCACCACAGGGCCAGCCCTGACCTCCTGTCCTGTTGTGGGCAGGGCTCGTTAACAAGAGCTCAGGTGTCTGTTCAGGTCAAACGGGCAGCAAACAGTAATGTCTTGCCAAAAAACGTTGCCAGGTGGCTCAGGGGATCTGGGTCGTGGGGACACATCTTGGAAGTTACTGGAACTCTCCTCAGTGAGGACAGAGACATCATGGGGGACAGGCAGGTGTCAGGGTGGGCCCCTCAGCCGTGAGCTGCCCACCAACCTGGGTGGCCATAGCCTCCTAGTGAGCTGCACCTGAGGAGGATGGGGCAGCCCGTCCCCACGGCATTTCCCCTTGGGGGGGCTCCTGCCTCAGTTCTGGGGGGACAAGGGCTGGATTAAGCACAGCAATCAAAAGAGATGAGCTAATAGACACGTGGGCACATAAATGCACCGCAAGGGAAACAGCTGGTCCAAAATGTCACATTGCTTTGGCTCCAACTGTATGACTCCAATAAAATGGGGAAACAGTAGACCATGGAAACATTAAGGTTGCTGGGGATTCCGGGAAAAGGGGGAGGTGGACATCTGTAGAGGGGGACGCCTGGTGTGGTGGACCTACTCCCTAAGCTACTCATGGTGGCTACTCAATGCTGTGCTTTTGTCACTATTTATAGAAATACAAAACAAAGAGGTTGATTAATGATGATCTATCCACATCAACATTACATTGGCCCCGTAATTGTGACAAATATCACAGAAGTGCAAGATGTAAGTAATAAGGAGAACCCTGTGGTGGATAGCCGTATGGGGACTCTAGAGTATGTCTGCATTTTTCTGTCCAGGTATGTCATTAAAAAAAATAAAGTCAATTAAGTGCAACATACAGAATACGCTCAGGGACTTCTGTGGACTCAGCATCCCGTCTGCAGAAGGAGCCCTCACCCAGGGCACACAGATGCCTTTGTACCTGAGTTAATTATGCACGGCACCCAGCCTCACCTTTACTGACTTTGCCTTTGAGGTTTTGCTGGTCCTTTTATACCAGTACATCCAACAAATTAATTTTTATATTTTCATTCCTTTTTATACAGAAACATGAAGAAAAGTCCCTAGGAAGGACACCAGTTCCTTAGGTCCCCAAATTTTTAAACACCCTTCTGTCACCCAAGAATGATTAGTAATTTTCCAGTAATGTAACTAGTGATTCCTTAACTATGGAGGAAAATGTGTTCCAAGTGATCCTACACCACTCAGGCTTAAGGAGAAAAAGATGTGGGGTGGCTCTAAAATAATGGCCCAGCTGAGGGGCTGCAGGGTGGCACCTTTAATGCCAGCAGCTCAAGAGGCTGAGGCAGGAGGATTCCGAGTTTGAGGCCATCCTCAGCAACTTAGTGAGGCCCTAAGCACATTAGAGAGGCCCTGGCTCAAAATAAAAAGTAAATAAAGATCACTGGGGAGCGGCCTCAGTAGTTAAGCACCTCGAAGTTCAGCCCCAGTCCCAACAATGTACACAGGGAGATGCGAGGTGGCGGGTTCAGTGATGCAGGGTTTCTCGGAGCTCACCTGCTTGGGACTCCAGCAGTGGGAATCCTGCTTCCCCCAAGGTGGATGAGAAAGGGATTGAACTAGTACTCAATAGAGGACAAAGAGCCCAAGAAAAATAGATAGTGTGAATGCATTAAATGAGTGCGAATGCATTAAATGAGAAAGGAAAAAAAAAACAGAGAAAGTTGTTTGCAGGAGGCGTAGGAATACCACACAGCCCAGGAAAAGCCGAGAACTTCTAGAAACAGGCTTAGTACAGGAGACCCCGAGACTGAAGGCCGCCTAGCCTGGCCAATAGGGAGGCTGTGGGACTCAGTAAACCTGCCCAGGGAACATGCCCTGAGCTTACCAACCACCAGCCAGGAGCTGAGACAGGTGCCATCAGGGATTAATGCACACCTGCCTGAAGGCAGCTGGGGAGTCAGATCCTGAGGATTACACAGAAGGGACCGAGGGAG
The DNA here is from genome assembly GCF_021218885.2 of Marmota monax. Taxonomy (NCBI): domain Eukaryota; kingdom Metazoa; phylum Chordata; class Mammalia; order Rodentia; family Sciuridae; genus Marmota; species Marmota monax. The sequence continues at coordinate 26,138 of NW_026695035.1, forward strand.
GGGGCCTTGGGATGGGAAGGACAGTGGAATGAGAGGGACATTATCACCCTATATACGTGGATGACCACACCACTGGTGTGACTCTGCACCATGTTCAGAGGAAGAAGTTGTGCTCCGTCTGTGTACAATGTGTCAAAGTGCCTGTACAATTAACTAAAACAAATAAAGTTAAAATGACTGGCCTGTCGCATACAAAGACATTAAAACGATAATGAATCAAGATCAAGTAGGCCTTATCCCAGGGGTGGCAGGTTAGTTCAGCATCTGGAAATGAATGAATATGATTCATCCCATGGACAGACTTAAAGACAAAACCCATCATTATTTCAATATGTGCAGAAAAAGCATTGGACAAGACACAGCATCCATTCCTGCTCCAATCACTAGAAAAATCAGGATAGCAGGAAAAAAACTCAACATGAGAAAAGGTATATATGCTACACCCCAAGCCAACATCATTCTCAATGGATAAAACTGAAATCAGTCCCTCCCCAGTAGGAACAAGACAGGGAAGCCCTCTTTTACCGCCTCTAGTCAACATAGTCCTTTTTAGTTCCCTCTGGAGATCCAGGCTGACTGATCCGCGCGGCCCATCCCGCGGCTACAGATGGCAGGGCACCACCGGGAAGCGACCAGCAAGCAGGGAGAAACGTTGCTGCGGATTCTGTGGAATCCTGCTGGCTGAGCCCCCACTGAGCCCTGGGCTGAGTTCGGGATTTCAGACGGGGAAGGAAGCGGTACAGTTCTATCCCTCACAACGGAAACTCCACCAAGGAAACCAGCGGCCACCATCTTGGAGAGCTGAAGTAACCACCGCCACTCTCCGACAGATTGCAACAATAAAACAGGTGTGTGTTACTCAGCTCATCTCCCATACAGCGGGGAATTCGCATAAAATCTTTCCTAGGCTTTCCAGGGGAGGGATTATCAGAGCGAGCCTGCATAAAGATGCGGGGAAAACTAGAGACACCTGACCTTCAACTCCCCCTCCCATTAGCGGCGAAAACGAAACCTGTCTTGCCAGCGCTGGGGGAGGGGCAAGTGGAAAAAAAATCAAAACAATAGAGTGCCGGGGTTCCCAATAGACACCCTCCACACCCAACAAACGGCAGGGCCAGAGTACAGTTTGAACTGCCGAGAGGCATCACTCGGGAAATCTGGTCTAGCAGGAGAAACCAGGACTAGCAGGAGAAACCAGGGGACTAGAGGCCAGGCCCTCACGACTGGGTGGCTGGAGACTGCATGCCCACTGGCGACAATCCACCCGCTGCACGCGTGACTGGGTGGCTGGAGACCGCCCGCCTGCCAGCGACCGACCGCACGACTGGGCGGCTAGAGATCACCTGCCCGCCAGCGACAATCCACCCGTTGCACTCGTGACTGGGCGGCTGGAGACCGCCTGCCCGCCGGCAACCGATCGCCTGCCAGCTGCCCGCGAGACTGGGCGGCTGGAGTCCGCCCGCCGGCGACCGACCGCGCGACTGGGCGGCTAGAGATCGCCTGCCCACCAGCGACCTATCACCCGCCCACTGCCCGCGCGACTGGGCAGCTGGAGACCGCCCGCCCACCAGCGACCAGGAGCTGAAACCAACCAGAGACAGTCCAGTCCCACCCCCCCATTCGGACACCCCGGCAAGGAGCCTGGGGCCAGCCATAGCAGAGAGGTGACGTCACTGGAGCTCGGCCGTCAGAATTCCTTCCCAGCGGAATCCACTTTAGCAGGCATAGTCTACCAACACAAAGGAGAGACAACAGAGATATACAAAACCAAAATAAATCAGAAGGGAGCAGAAACACAGCAATCAAATAGAGCTGGAAAGTAACGTGAACAACATGAAAAAACAAGGGAAAAAAGGAGTACAAACAATGCAGGACAACTTAACTCTACAGGAGGACCTAGAAGCATCAGAAACAGGGATAGGGAAAGAACTCAAGGCATACCTAACTCAGATGGAAAGGAATATTAGAAGCCATGGGGCAGCAAGTCCAAGCAATAAAAGTATATTTTGAAAATGAATTAAACAAACAAATTCAAATGGCAAAGAACGAGCTTTACCAGGAGATAGAGATCTTAAAAAATAATCAAACAGTAATCCTAGAAATGCAGAAAACTATAAACCAAATTAAAAACTCAAACGAGAATATTTCAAATAGACTAGATCAAGTAGAAATCAGAACATCAGATAATGAAGACAAAGTTTATCAACTTGAAAAGAATATAGTCAACACACAAAAGATGCTTAAATCCCATGAGCAATCTATTCAAGAGATATGGGATGTCATAAAGAAACCAAATTTGAGAGTCATCGGGATAGAAGAAGGCATAGAGATGCAAACCAAAGGAATGGACAACCTATTAAATGAAATGATTCTAGAAAACTTCCCAGAGATGAAAGATGGATTGGATTGCCAAATCGTGGAAGCCTACAGGACCCCAAACATTCAAAACCATAATAGACCAACTCCAAGACATATAATTATGAAGATAGCCAACATACAGAACAGAGAATATTAAAAGCTATGAGAGAAAGGAGGCAGATTACATTCAGGGGTAAACCAATTAGGTTAACGACTGATTTTTCATCACAGACTTTGAAAGCGAGAAGATCCTGGAACAATGTATTTCAAACGCTGAAAAATAATGGATTCCAACCAAGAATACTATATCCAGCAAAATTAAGCTTCAGATTTGACAATGAAATTAAAATATTTCACGATAAAAAAAAGCTAAAAGAATTTGCAGCCAGAAAACCAGCACTGCAAAGCATTTTGAGCAAAATACTACAAGAAGAGGAAGTGAAAAATAGTGCCCAAAACTAACAGCGGGAGGTATCTCAGTAAAGGGGGAGGAAAATAACCAAAAAGTAAAAACTAGCCAAACTAAAATAAATAAATAAACAAACATGACTGGAAGTACAAATCATATTTCAATTGTAACCTTAAATGTTAATGGCCTAAACTCACCAATCAAGAGACATAGGCTAGTAACCTGGATCAAAAAAAAAACAAATCCAATAATATGCTGCCTTCAGGAGACTCATATGATAGGAAAAGACATACACAGGCTGAAGGTAAAAGGTTGGGAAAAATCATACCACTAACATGGCCCTCAGAAGCAAGCAGGAGTGGCCATACTTATATCGAATAAAATCAACTTCAAACCCAAGTTAATCAAAAGGGATAAAGAAGGACACTATATACTGTTAAAAGGAACCATCCACCAACAAGACATAACAATTATCAATTTGTATGCACCAAACAATGAAGCTGCAACGTTCATAAAACAAACTCTCCTCAAGTTCAAGAGTCAAATAGACTACAACACAATAATTATGGGTGACTTCAACACACCACTCTCTGCATTAGACAGATCCTCTAGACAAAAACTGAATAAAGAAACTATAGAACTCAACAGCACAATCAATAACCTAGACTTAACCGACATATATAGAATATATCAACCATTATCAAGTGGATACACGTTCTTCTCAGCAGCACATGGATCCTACTCAAAGATAGACCATATATTATGCCATAGGGCAACTCTTAGTAAATATAAAGGTGTGGAGATAATACCATGCACCATATGTGATCATAATGGAATGAAACTGGAAATCAATGATAAAAGAAGGAAGGAAAAATCCTACATCACATGGAAAATGAACAATATGCTACTGAATGATCAATGGGTTACAGAAGACATAAAGGAGGAGATAAAAAAATTCTTAGAGACAAATGACAATACAGACACAACATACCAGAATCTATGGGACACAATGAAAGCAGTTTTAAGAGGGAAATTCATTTCTTGGAGTTCTTTCCTCAAAAAAAGAAAAAACCAACAAATAAATGAACTCACACTACACCTCAAAAACCTAGAAAAGGAAGGGCAAAACAGCAAATGTAGTAGAAGACAAGAAATAATTAAAATTAGAGCAGAAATCAACGAAATTGAAACAAAAAAACCATTGAAAAATTGATAAAACTAAAAGTTGGTTCTTTGAAAAAATAAATAAGATCAACAGGCCCTTAGCCATGCTAACGAAGAGAAGAAGAGAGAGAACTCAAATTACTAACATACGGGATGAAAAAGGCAATATCACAACAGACACTACGGAAATACAGAAAATACTTAGAAAGTATTTTGAAACCCTATATTCCAATAAAATAGAAGATAGTGAAGATATCGATAAATTTCTTAAGTCCTACGATCTGTCCAGATTGAGTCAGGAAGACACACACAATTTAAACAGACCAATAACAAAGGAAGAAATAGAAGAAGCCATCAAAAGACTACCAACCAAAAAAAGCCCTGGACCGGATGGGTATACAGCAGAGTTCTACAAAACCTTCAAAGAAGAATTAATACCAATACTTTTCAAGCTATTTCAAGAAATAGAAAAAGAAGGAGCTCTTCCAAATTCATTCTATGAGGCCAACATCACCCTGATCCCGAAACCAGACAAAGACACTTCAAAGAAAGAAAACTACAGACCAATATCTCTAATGAACTTGGATGCAAAAATTCTCAATAAAATCCTGGCGAATCGAATACAAAAGCATATCAAAAAAATGTGCACCATGATCAAGTAGGATTCATCCCTGGGATGCAGGTTGGATCAATATACGGAAATCAATAAATGTTATTCACCACATCAATAGACTAAAAGATAAGAACCATATGATCATCTCGATAGATGCAGAAAAAGGGATGCTGTACTTTGTCGAATGCTTTATGTTCAAAACACTAGAAAAACTAGGGATAACAGGAACTTACCTCAACATTGTAAAAGCTATATATGCTAAACCTCAGGCTAGCATCATCCTAAATGGAGGAAAACTGAAGGCATTCCCTCTAAAATCTGGAACAAGACAGGGATGCCCTCTATCACCACTTCTATTCAATTTAGTTCTTGAAATACTAGCCAGAGCAATTAGACAAAAGAAATTAAAGGCATCAAAATAGGAAAAGAAGAACTTAAATTATCGCTATTTGCCGGTGACATGATAATATATTTAACAGACCCAAAAGGGTCTACAAAGAAACTGCTAGAGTTAATAAATGAATTCAGCAAAGTGGCAGGATATAAAATCAACACGCATAAATCAAAGGCATTCCTGTATATCAGCAACAAAACTTATGAAATAGAAATGAGGAAAACCACTCCATTTACAATATCCTCAAAGAAAATAAGATACTTGGGAATCAACCTAACAAAAGAGGTGAAAGATTTATATAATGAAAACTACAGAACCCTAAAGAGAGAGATAGAAGAAGATCTTAGAAGATGAAAAAATGTACCCTGTTCATGGATAGGCAGAACTAACATCATCAAAATGGCGATATTACCCAAAGTTCTCTACAGGTTTTATGCGATGCCAATTAAAATCCCAACGGCATTTCTTGTAGAAATAGATAAAGCAATCATGAAATTCATATGGAAAAACAAAAGACCCAGAATAGCAAAAGCAATTCTAAGCAGGAAGTGTGAATCAGGAGGTAGAGCGATACCAGACTTCAAACTGTACTACAAAGCAATAGTAACAAAAACAGCATGGTACTGGTACCAAAACAGGCAGGTGGACCAATGGTACAGAATAGAGGACACAGAAACCAATCCACAAAATTACAACTTTCTTATATTTGATAAAGGGGCTAAAAACATGCAATGGAGGAAGGATAGCATCTTCAACAAATGGTGCTGGGAAAGTTGGAAATCCATATGCAACAAAATGAAACTGAATCCCTTTCTCTCGCCATGCACAAAAGTTAACTCAAAATGGATCAAGGACCTAGATATCAAATCAGAGACACTGCGTCTGATAGAAGAAAAAGTTGGCTACGATCTACATACTGTAGGGTCGGGCTCCAAATTCCTTAATAGGACGCCCATAGCCCAACAGTTAATAACAAGAATAAACAAATGGGACTTACTTAAACTAAATATTGTTTCTCTTGCTGAGAAAAAACTAAGAGAGGTAAATAGAGAGCCTACATCCTGGGAACAAATTTTTACCCCTCACACTTCAGATAGAGCCCTAATATCCAGAATATACAAAGAACTCAAAAAATTAAACAATAAGATAACAAATAACCCAATCAACAAATGGGCCAAGGACCTGAACAGACACTTCACAGAGGAGGACATAGAATCAATCAACAAGTACATGAAAAAATGCTCACCATCTCTAGCAGTCAGAGAAATGCAAATCAAAACCACCCTAAGATACCATCTCACTCCAGTAAGATTGGCAGCCATTATGAAGTCAAACAACAACAAGTGCTGGCGAGGATGTGGGGAAAAGGGTACACTTGTACACTGCTGGTGGGGCTGCAAATTGGTGAGGCCAATTTGGAAAGCAGTATGGAGATTCCTGGGAAAGCTGAGAATGGATCCACCATTTGACCCAGCTATCGCCCTTCTCGGACTATTCCCTGAGGATCTTAAAAGAGCGTACGATAGGGATACTGCCACATCAATGATCATAGCGGCACAATTCACAATAGCTAGACTGTGGAACCAACCTAGATGCCCTTCAATAGATGAATGGATAAAAAAAATGTGGCATCTATACACAATGGAGTATTACGCAGCACTAAAAAATGACAAAAATCATAGAATTTGCAGGGAAATGGATGGCATTAGAGCAGATTGTGCTAGGTGAAGCTAGCCAATCCCTAAAAAACAAATGCCAAATGTCTTCTTTGATATAAAGAGAGCAACTAAGAACAGAACAGGAAGGAAGAGCATGAGGAAAAGACTAACATTAAACAAAGACAAGTGGGGGGAGAGAAAGGGAGAGAGAAGGGAAAGCATATGGAAATGGTAGGAGACCCTCAATGTTACACAAAATTACATATAAGAGGTTGTGAGGGGAAAGGGGGGGGGGAAACAAGGGAGAGAATTGAACAACAGCAGATAAGGTAGAGAGAGAAGAAGGGAGGGGAGGGGAGGGGGGATAGTAGGGGATAGGAAAAGTAGCAGACAACAGTCACTAATATGCCATTATGTAAAAATGTGAGTGTGTAACCGATGTGATTCTGCAATTTGTATTTGGGGTAAAAATGGGAGTTCATAACCCAATTGAGTCAAATGTATGAAAGATGATATGTCATGAGCTTTGTAATGTTTTGAACAACCAATAAAAAAAGAAAAAAAAAAAGAAAAGAATAGCTGAAGAACTTTGTAAAATTTTACAAACAGTGATGCAACCAAAAGCAAAACTAATAACTGGAACCATGCCTACAGCAGTTCACTTATTTGCCTGTATTTGTAAAGTAGTCAGTCACACATTTGTCACTTATCATTTTCCAAACTGTACATGGTGAGCTCCCTATGGCTTGAACTATTTAGTGGGTTACAACCAGAATTTTCGAAAAAGATGAAATAGAATAAAGAATATTATTTTGTGGAAAAAAAAAACAGTCCTTTTAAAATCCTGGCCAGAGAATTCAGATAAAAAGAAGTTAAAGAATACAAATAACAACTGAACATATCCCTATTTGCTGTCAACATATTCTATCTTTAGAAAACCCCAAAAACTACACTTCTAGAACTCATTGATAAATTCAGAAAAGTAGCAGGATATAAAATCAACACCATGAATCGACGGTGCTCCTTTACACCAATGAGGAATCAGCTGAAGGAGACAGAAAACTACCCCATTCACAACAGCCCCAAAAAGGCTGGGCCTGGGGCTCAGGGTAGAGCACTTCCCTTGCAAGGACAAGGTGCTGGGTTTGATCCTTAGACCACATAAAAATACATAAATAAAAAATAAAGGTATTGTGTCCAAATTTTATTTATATACCTATATATACACACACCCATATATATACATATACATATATATAGTCTCCTCAAAACTAAAATACTTGGGAATCAATCGGACAAAAGAGGTGAAAGATCTCTACAATAAATACTAGAGAATACTAAGGAAAGAAATGGAAGACCTCAGAAGCTGGAGAGAAACACCAAGTTCTTCCATAGACAGAATTAGTAAGGTCATACCTACAAAAGCACTCTACATATTTCTTACAATTCCTTACAATTTCCTTACAATTCCCACTCTTAATAGAAATAAAAAGCTATCATGAAACTCCTTTGGAAACATAGAACATCAAAAAGCAATCATTAGCAAGGGCACCAGAGGCAACACGATTTGGTCCTTAAATCATACTACAGAGCTATGGTAACCAAGAGAGCATGGTATTGGCACAAAAGCAGACATGCAGACCAAGGAACAGGTTAGAAGGCACAGAAACAAATCCATGGAAGCACAGTCGTACTAGACAGAGATGCCATAAACATACATTGGAGAAAATATAGCCTCTTCAGGAAATGGTTTAAGGAAAAATAGAAAGTCATATGTAGCAAATGAAACTGAAACCCTAAATCTCACCTGGCACAGAAACCAAACTCAACGTGGATCAAGAATGTGGGCAACAGACCAGAGACCCTGCTCCTTCTAGAAGGAAATGTAGGCCCAGCTCTCCATCATCTCAGCTTAGAAACCATCTTCCTCAACAAGACTCCTAAAGTTCAAGGAAGACAGTCCAGAATCTATAAATGGGATGAAATAAAACTAAAAAGCTTCTTCAAAGCAAAAGAAATAATTATGAAGAAACAGCCTACGGAATGGAAGAAGATCTTTGCCACCTGATCCTTAGAACATTAATTACCAGGATATACAAAGAACTCAAAAAATTAACACCAAAAAAAAAAAACCCAGTCAATAAATGGGCAAAGGAACTAAACATGCACTTCCCAGAAAAATAAAAGGAATAGTCAACAAATATATGAGAAAAGGTTCAACATCTAGCATTTAGAGAAATGCAAATTAAGACCACACTGAGGCCCAGTGCAGTGGTGCACGCCTGTAATACAAGTGCTTCCAGAGGCCAAGGCAGAAGGATGTGAGTTCAAAGCCAGCCTCAGCAACAGTGAGGATCTAAGCAGCTCAGTGAGACCCTGTCTCTAAATAAAATACAAAATAGGGCTGGGGACGGGGCTCAGTGGTCAAGTGCCTCCGAGTTCAATCCCCAATAACCATCCCCACCAAAAAAAAAAAAAAAAAACTAAAACCACACTGAGATTCCACCTGACTCCATTCAGTGTGGCAATTACCAAGAATGCAAGTAACAATAAAGGTTGAGGAGGATTGCAGAAAGATTCCTTCACACACTGCTGGTGGGAGTGCAAATTGGTGCAGCCAGTATGGAAAGCAGCGTGGAGATCCTTTAGAAAAAGGAGAATGGAAGCACCAGTTGAGCCACTTACACCATGCTTTGGTATATACCTACAGGACTTCAAACCACCATACTTTAGTGACCCAGCCACATTCATGTTTATAGAAGCTCAAGTCACAATAGCTAAGTATGAAACCAACCTAGGTGGTCTTCAACAGGTGAATAAAGAAAGAAAACGTGAGATAGATGATAGATAGATATAGAGGGGAGGAAGGGAGGGAGGAGGGCAAGAAAGGGAAGGAAGAAGGATCCAAGGGCTCAGAGACTGATGGGTTGGTGCCCAGGGGCATACAGTGGGCTCTTTTTGGCGTGGGCCAGTTTACTCTCCACAATTTACTCTCAGGACCAACGTGGAGATCCAGGTGTTGGGAAGCATACGCATTGGGAGTGGGCGTCACTGCTCTGAGCTGCTGTCAGTCACAGTCCCGAGACACACTTCCTCCGTGTGTTGCCATCCACAGGTCACATCACATAGGTTAATACTTTATCCCAAGGCACACTAACTCTGTGCCTCAATGTGAGTGGCCCTAGGTTGGCTCATTATGATTGGAACCGAGAAAGCAACCCAGGCGCCTCTGACCTTGGACGATGACAGATCCACTCAAGAAGTTTCCCTCCAGACTCTTCTTGTTCACCATTGTCTGAGGACGGGAGAGGAATTGGCCTTGCCTTTGGGGACACCGTCCCTGCCTACTGTAAGACAGGTCCTGTCAGGCCTCACCAGAACACCAAGGTCACCAGTCCTCTGAGGGGTGAGCTCAGGCCCTGGGTCCCATATGACCTCCTCCTGAAGGCTCAGCCTCATGTCTGAATGCACAAGAGGCAGGGGAGGCAGGGAGGTGCTGCAGGAAGGCATTTTGGAGTCCGACTCTTGCCACATTATAACTGCGACCCAGGCACTCGTAGAATTGCTATTTACTTGAAATGTTATGGCATCAGCTTTATTTCATAGCATTAGTATGATTTATAATATTACCAGTATTATTGTTCATGAGTAAATTAGTATAAGTGTGCACGAGGAATAATAATTCAGGAGATCGATAGATCTAGCTCTACAATAATCTCTAGGACTTAAAGTGTTTTGAAACCTATCATTTCAATTCATAAGATCAGACACACACAAACTAAAAATCCTATCTAATATCAGTCGTAATAGAAACTTACCAAAAATTGATGAAATTTAATTTTTTAAAATGTACCCAATTTCAGTACAGGTGAATGATTAATTATTTCTTCTTCACTATCACATAGTTGTTATTTTAAACTTAGACAATGTTGATGCCTTTTGAAAATGTCCTCAAAGAAAAAAGACAAGAGGGCTAGGGCTGGGGCTCAGGGGCAGAGCACTCGCCTAGCACGGGTGAGGCACAGGGTTCCATCCTCAGCACCACATAGAAACAAAATAAAGGGATGTGTCCACCTACAACTAAAAAATACATACTTACAAAAACTGTAAATAAATTGCAGAGGATCTGTAGAGTTAAGGGAAGGGAGGTGAGAGGGGAGAGCAGGGGACTGAATTAGAACAAACTGTATTTCACACTTTGGCGATTCTGTCAAACTGTATCCTAAGGTTATAAATAACTAAAAACAATCAGTAAAAAATAATACCCAAAAAAGTAAAAAGAGGGGTGATTTAGCAGTTTGTTACCAATTAAAATACTTCACAAAATTAAAAAGGGAAATCCCTAAGGGTGCACAGAGATAGACAAAGAGTAGAATAAATTTTAATTTGTTACCAAATAAAATATACAATGTTTTCACAGCCGATCTCTCTGTAGTGGAGTTAGTACACAGAGCCCAGGGACATTCATCTGGTGACAGTTAGGACCTGCTCATGTTGGAAACACTGTTCCTTGACACCTATTGTCAGGTTCACTAGCTGACGTTTAGCTCTGAGGTTCACCGAGCTGATGTTCAGCTTTAGAATCTTTACTGATGCAAACCATGGAGAAAGACAGAGTTTAACCCCAGAATTTTCCAGAAAAAGTAATTCTGTCATGTAGATTCATTGAATTTTAAAAAAAATCCCAGGGATGAAAGGAGATTTAAAAATACTAGAAGAAGGGGCAGGGGCTAGGGGCAGGGGCTCAGGGGAAGGGCACTCGCCTGGTACATGTGAGGCACTAGGTTCAGTCCCAGCACCACATAAAAATAAAGGTATTGTGTCCATCTATACCTAAAAAATACATTCAAAATACTAGAATAAATTCAAATTTGTGATAAAATTAGAAAACATGTAACTGGGCAAAGTAATATTATTATAGAGAACCACAGGCCCCTGATCTGGCTATAGTTCATGTCCTTCTATGTTAACACACATGGTTCCTCGGTTCCTAAAAATCCCTAGAGTCCTTGCCCTCTCCCAGCTGATTTGCCAGCTTTATTCTCTACTAATGCCCAATCCCTGAGGCAGCACAGAGAATTTTAGACAAGAATTTTTGCCTAAGTAGTGATTTCTGAAAGAGTAAGACATGTTCTGCTTCTGTTAGTCGATTTCCACTAAATCTAAGGGTTTGCTGTAATTTCACTGAAGTTTCTGTGGCAAAGAAGAGCAGCTTACAATGATCTACAGGAAGCTTATTTTACCTTCCATGAGACACATTGCATTTTCTAAAGCTTTTCTTGGTGTTCTTGTCATGCTAATCTTGATTAATGATGCTTGGAAATGAAAATGATCTTCATAAAAATATAGTCCAGGTACAGTTTCTATCCAGTCACTGAAGGATCACAGAATGTACATTTGCACGTTCATCAAGGTAAATTATGGAGAATAACCTCCAGGAATTCATGTAATTTTAAAGGAAGATGAATGGCAATAAGACCACAATAGTGGAGATCTTTCCCATCTTGTTCCCAAACATCTGGATGCAGGCTTTGGAAGCAGGGTGACAGCAGCTTGGGAAACGAGGGCAGATTCCCTGAAGGACACTCAATGGCTCGGGGGTCTGCTCCCAGCACTCAGGTGTCCTTTGGGGTCTGAGTGAATATGCATCTAGAGGTTTCTGAGCTAAGGAATGTTCCAGCATCTTCCAAACAGGAACAATTCAAATGGAAGACGTGCAGCTGGACTTCACCTTGCTCATTGCAGACACTCCCTTTTCCTCCTTGGGGACGGACAGGCCAACTAGAATGATGGGTGGATTTTATTGGTCCTGTGACCAGTGCCTGGAGCTTAGTTTTGAAATATTTAATTTCCCTTGAAATTGAAAGTTTTATTGCATTTACAAAGAGTGTGTGCGAGACCTCTTCTTTCATCCGAGGAGAGGCAAGCAAACAGGTAAACTGTTGCTAAACTCTCCTTGTGCCAGGCATACATGTGACCACAGATCCAGGAACTTGGGAGTCTCAGGCAGGAGGATGCCAAGTTCGAGGCCAGCCTCAACAACTCAGTGAGGTCCTAAGACCCTCAGTGAGAAACTGTCCCCATATTAAAAAATAAATAAAAAGGGCTGGGAGTTGGGGATGTAGCTCAGTGGTAAGGCACCCCCGGGTCCAGGCACCAGTTCTCTTCCTGAAAAAATGTCTCCTTTGTTGCTTTCTACAAATGACCCTGGGCTGGATCTCCAGCTAACGTCAGCAAGGGGTGAGTGACAGCACTACTCCTGTTTCCACATCTCCTGATCCTACTTCACAAAACACACACACACCTTGGGTAGGAATCATCCCAACGCCAACACAAGGATGCTGGCTTCACCTGTCACGGGATTGACTCTCACCAATCTGGCTCACACCAAAAGGGACAGGGCACAAATGCCACCTTTCCCCTCTTGACTCAGGATGCAAACGGAGTTGAAGTCACTCACATGGGGCGACATGGCTGACCCTGAGGGTAAGTGATGGTGACTGGATTAGAGGAAGCTATGGAGGGGCAGGACACATAAGTACATGATTCCTCCCAATTCTGCACTTGTATAAGGAAACAGTGGGATGAGCAGGTGAGGCTGTCCTCCTAGGGGATGCGTCTCCAACTCCAACCTGGGGGCCTACAGCTTTCCCTGGGCAATGTCTCCGTAGCAGCCGTGTTTCAGAGACGCTGTTCCCAGGACAAACAGGACCACATCTTAGGAAGTGGGAAGGGAGGGAGTAAAAGGAGGTGGTGGGATTTATAATCTAAAGGAAAACGCAGTAGGTCCACCAGACAGAGGGGAAGGCATCACCACCTCCCTGAGGTAAGGGGCTGCTACAAAGTCATTGATCTGAAGAAGGAGTGGTGCACAAGCTAAAATTAGTTGATTATTTTTTAATTGACTATTCTCCTTGGTCTGGGTTGGGGTGGACCAGCATTCTGCCCCCGAGCCACACGCCATCCCTTGAATTTAAAATAATGGAAATAAGAGGCTATCCTACTTCCAAAGAATGTTTTTTAGTACATGATGATTCTAGTGACTGTAATTTGTGACATGACGACAAAATTCTGCTGCTGTCAAACACTTCTGGTTCACTCTGCAGAAACTCGTCATTTGCTTCAACATGCCCATGAAGATGGACCGAGATTCCAGACTCAGGGCCACGAGAAGTGCCTTCTACCTGCAGGCTGGGGCCGGGATCTCGGCCAACACCTGTCTGCTCTGCCTGCACCTGGCCGCCCTCCTCGGGGGCCACAAGCCCAGGCTCATCGACCTCCCCATGGCCCACCTGGCTCTGACACATCGTCCTGCTCCTCACTGTGGCCCTTTGGTATCCACAGACATCTGGGAAGGGCAGGACATTCCAGGTGACGTCAAATGCAAAGTGCTGGTCTTCCTGCACAAGGTCATGAGGGGACCGTCCCTCGGCACCACCTGTGTCCTCAGTGTGCTCCAGGCCCTCACCATCAGCACCAGTGGCTCCTCGCTGGCCAACTTCAAAGTCAAACCTGCAAACCCCATCCTGGGGGCATGTCTGTTCCTGTGGGTCCTCACCATGGCCATTACCAGCCACCAGCTGCTCTGCACGGTGGCCACCCCCAATGCCACGCAGCCTGGTCTTCTCTTTGTCAACGGCCACTGCTCCTTCCTGCCGAGGTACAGGGGCGTTTTTCTGCTCCTGGTAACGCTCAGAGACGTCTTCTTCGTGGGCCTCATGGCCGTGTCCAGTGGGTACATGGCCACCCTCCTGCACAGACATCAGCAGCGCTGCCTGTCCCCCCACACCTCCCCCGAGCACAGGGCCACTCGCAGCGTCCTGCAGCTGCTCGGCTGCTTCACCGCCCTGGACTCTGCAGACTCTGCGCTCTCCCTGCTCATCAGCAGGATGAGGAGAAACGACCCCGTGCTCGGGAGCATCCACAACGCGGTGGCCAGCGGCTGCGGCAGGCTCAGTCCCCTGGTGCTGCTCAGGGCGGACACACAGATCCTGAACATCGCACAGCCCAGTGGAGGAACAAAGCTCAGATGCCGACAAGACGCACCTAAAGCGGCTCCTCCACTCTCACTTACAAACCCCTCTATCCACACAAACTTCTTTCTGAAATGATCTCAGCAAGTGCACCAGATTTTCTGTCTGGTAAGGTCACCTATGTGACTACAAACGACCTTGTGTATGGTTTTACTTGATATCTGCATCAGTGTCTTTAGGTACATCCACGGACTTTTACAGTCTCGTCTTATTTTCTTGTTTTATGAAAACTTCTTTTGAAGAAGTACTATTAGAGCCACATTGTCCCTTATTCTGTCTGAAAATAGACTATTTTAAAAAGAAGACTACAATATGGCTATCAACCAGGCAGTGCCATAACCCCAAAAGTCCATCAAGAAAAGAATAGATATTGTCTAGCATGGTCCGGGCCATGGGTTCAATCCACAGCAACTACAGGAAAAAGAAAAACTGGATAAACAAATGCAGTGGGGCTAGAGATGTGTGTATGAACAGGCACATTATATATCCATATACACAAACATGCAAGCATATATATAACTTATAGAGAGAGAATATCTCTCTGCCATAAAGAGAAATGATACATGCAACAATATGGATAAATCCCAAAAGTATTCAGCTAAAAAAATAATCAGACAAAAACATTACAGATTGCTGAGTAAAATTCCATTGTGTATATAGAAAATAATGCTAAGTGAAGTTAGCCAATTGCAAAAAAACAGATGCCGAATGTTTTCTCTGATATAAGGAGGCTGACTCATAGTGGGGTAGGGAGGGGGGCCATGGGAGGAATAGATGGACTCTAGATAGGGCAGAGGGAGGGAGGGGAGGGGACAGGGGATTAGCAAGGATGGTGGGATGTGATGGACATCACCATCCAAAGTCCACGTATGAAGACACAAATTGGTGTCAACATACTTTTTCTGTATGTGAAAAATTGTGCTGTATATGTGTAATGAGAATTGTAATGCATTCCACTATCATGTATTTTTAAAAAAATCAATAATTTTTTTTTAAATCACAGATATATGTATACTTCACTCTTAGGAAGTATGCAGAATATGGAAACCCCAGAGTCACAGAGCAGAAGTTGGTGACCAGGGCCTGGGAGGGCAGGAGAGTGACCGTCTGCCTGAGGGACACCTGGTTTCCTTTGGTGGTTATTAAAAGCTGTGCAACAAGGAAAGGTTGTAATAACATTGCACCATTTCAAATATCACTAGATCCGATTTTCAAATGGACACTATCAGGAGAAATGAATCTCATTTAAAAACAAAACCCCCCAAAAAACCTGAAAATTCTGGGATTCTGCTCAGTGACGTCGGGTATAAACTCTGGTGACAGGAAGACACTGTGGCGCTGCAGACCCCAACCGTACTCTGGACCACAGACTCAGAGTTGTTAGGAATACCGGCTGCCAGGAACTGAGAACCTACTCTGCCGAGTCAGGTGTGGCTCTAGCTTCTTCCTAAACCTTGGTCCTAATTTTCCCTGTGGTCTTGGGTCCTATAGGAGGAATCCTGACTTTATGGAGAACAAACAAGGGCTGGAAACCAAACTGATTGTCCCAGGGTCACCCACCATGCAGACCAGGGCTCTGATGGACTGACCAGTCTTTGAAAGTCAACTCCAGTCCAGGGTCATTTCTGGACAGAGGAGGGGGAAAGGGAGGAATTATCAAGGGGCTCCAGGAACCTTCGAGACTGAATTAGTCTTCACGTCCTTATTGTGGGGACGGTTCCGTGGGTGTATGTATGTGGCAGACCTAACAAGCTGCTCATTACATATGTGTGGTTTATTCTTATCAGTTTCACCTGAATAAAATTATTTTAAATGAATAAAAGATATTAAAAGACAATTCAACAAAAGGCAGATGCCAACTATCCCTAAGGAAATATGGCAGACACCACACATCATTATGGAATTGTAAGAAAAATCAATTAATTTGAAAAGAAACAAACAAAATTGACAAAACAAAAATTTGGTTCTTGGAAAAAATAAATAAAATTGAGAAACCATTACCCACAAGGAGAATGAGGGAGAAAATTCAAATTACTAAAATTCATGATGTAAGAGGAAATATCATGGTGGACACTATTGAAATACAGAAGGTGATCAGAAACTGTTTTGAAAGTTTATACTCCAATAATATGCAAAATCGTGAAGACATTGACCAATTACTAGAGACATGTGACCTCCCCAAACTGAATCCGGAGGACATACATGGTTTAAGCCCATCAATTTAAAATAATGAAATACAAAATGCCATCAAAAGCCTACAACTAAGAAAAGCCCAGGACTAGAGAGACTGTCAGCCAAGGTCTATGAGACCTTCAAAGCAGAACTACCAAATTTCTCAAATTATTTTGTGAAATAGAAAAGGAGGAACCCTTCCAAATTCATTCTATGAGGCTAGTTTCACCCTGATACCAAAACCAGACAAAGATACAAGGAAAGAAAATTTCCCACCAGTATCCCTGATGGTCACAGATGCAAAAATTCTCAATAAAATTCTGGCAAATAGGGGCTGGGGCTGGGGTTCAGTGGTAGAGCACTCACTCGCCTGCCATGTGTGAGGCACCGAGTTTGATCCTCAGCACCACAATAAAGTCATGTGTCCATGTACAACTAAAGAAAAATATTTTTTTTTATAAAAACCCTGGCAGATAGCATACAATAACATGTTTAAAAGATAGTGCACCATGATCAAGTGGGGTTTCTCCCAGGGATGCAAGGTTGGTTTAACACATGGAAATCAATAAACATAATTTATCATACAAATGAACTTGAAGATAAGAGTCACAGGATTATCTTGATAGATGCAGAAAAAGCATTTAACAAAATTCATGCTCAAAACATTAGGAAAACTAGGGATAGAAGGAACATACCTTGACTTTGTTAGAGCCATCTATGCTAAACCCATGGCCAGCATCATTCCAAACGGAGAAAAATTGAAAGCATTCCCTCTAAAACCTAGAGCCACACAGGGATGTCCTCTTTCACCATTTCAATTCCACATCATCCTTAAAATGCTAGCCAGAGCAGTGAGACAGAAGAAGGAAATTAAAGGGACACAAATAGGAAAAGAAAAACCCAAACCATCACTATCTGCTGACAACATGATTCTGTATCTGGAATATCAAAAAAAATCCACTGGAAATCTTCTAGGACTCATAAATAAATTCAGCAAAATGGCATGATATAAACTCAAGACCCATAAATCCAATGTGTTCCCACAGATCTCTGATGAATCCTCTGAAAGAGAAATTGGGGAAACTACCCCGATCACAATAGCCTCGGAAAGAAAAATACAATATTTTCAAATTAATCCAACCAAAGAGGTGAGAGACCTCCACAGTCAAACATCAGAACAGCAAGGAGGGAAACTGAGGAAGGCCTTTGAAGACGGAGCCATCTCCCACGTTCTTGGGTGGGCAGAATGAAGCTTGGGCCATTGTGACAATGGCCCTACTGCCAAAAGCACTGCACAGATTGAATGCAATTCCTATTAAGACACCAATGATGTTCTGCATAGAAATAGTAAAAGATGTCATGAAATTCATTTGGCAAAGTAAGAGGCCCCGAACAGCAAAAGCAAGCCTTAGCAATAACGGGGTCAAAGGAGGCATCACAATACCAGTCCCTGAATCACACCACAGCGCGACAGTAACAAAAGTGGTATGGTTGTGGCATGAAGACAGACAGACCAACAAAACAGGATAGAAGACACAGAGAAACCCACATAGACAGTTCTCTCACCCTAGACAAAGGCACCAGAAATACATGGGAGCAAAGAATGTCTTCAACAAATGGTGCGAAAACAGGAAATCCTTCTGCAGCAAAGTGAAATTAAACCCCTCCCTCTCACCCTGCACCAAACTCAAGTCAAAGTGAATCAAGGACTTTGGCACTACAGCAGAGACCCTGAACCCAATGGAAGAAGAAATTAGCCCCAGATCTCCACCATGTCAGCTTAGGAGCTGACTTCCTTAACAAGACCCCTAAAGCACACACACACACACAAAAAAAATCAAGAATCAATAAATGAGAGGAATTCAAAGTAAAAAGCTTCCTCTCAGCAAACAAAGCAATCAGTCATACAGAGAGAGAATCTACAGAATGGGAGAAACTGTTTACCACATGCACCTCAGAGCGTTGATCTCAAGAATCTATAAAGAACTCAAAAAACTTTAACACACACACAAAAAAAGCCGATCAGTAAATGGGCAAAGGAACTGAACAGACACTTCACAAAGGAAAAAACACAACCCATCAAACAATATATGAGCAAATGTCCCCCGATATGCAGATGCTAATCACAAGGGAGGCACTGGGGTGGGGGATGGAGGTTGTTTGGAGTAGAGAGGGGAGTGGAGGGAGGGGGTGGGAGGGGGAAGGACAGTGGAAGCAGTCAGACATTATTACCCCACATGCACATACGATCACATGACTGGTGTATTTCCACATCCTGTATGGCAAGGAGGATGTGAAGTTATACTCCATTTATATATGATGTGTCAATGCGTTTCACTGTCAACTGTAACTCACTGTAACCAATGCAAAAAAATAAAAAATAAAAAAAGAATCCAAGAATTACAAACCTATAGAAATTAAAACACTGTGGTGCTAAAAAGTACACAATCTACAGACCAATGCCAGGGTGATCCCCCAAGAGCTTGCTGCACACTCAGCTTTGACCAGTGAGCCCATAATAGATAAAGGACAGTCTCTTTGACAAATGGTGCTGAGGACACTTGATATCCACATGCAGAGGAGAGAAATCAGAGACTTATCTCCCACCATACCATACCAAAGATCAACTCAAAAGGGAAAAAAGTGATGAGACTTGAATCTGTAACCTTCCTAGAGGAAGATCCTGGGGCCCCATGTACCCACCCCTCCCCATCCTTCTAAAGTGATGCGTATCATCTCGATTCTAGTTGGATCCCTACAGAGTGTGACGTGGATCTGAATATCATGCTGTACTGATTAGCAGGCAAAGTTATTATGTTTCTATCTAAAATCAAAGAAGAATAACTTGGTGAGTAAAATATAAAAAGAAAACACAAACGTCTGACAACATTGCTTTAGGAAATGGTCCCTTAGCTGTGACACTATGACACGGGACAGAATCATAAATAGGCAAGTGAAACGTCATCAAACCAAGAGCTTCTGCACAGCAAGGAAAGCAAGAACAGAGAAAAGGATCCAGCTGACAATGAGAGAAGTTACCTGCATATCCCCTAAGAGCACAGTGTCTCAATACAGAGGTCATCCCTGGAACTCTAGCAAGACACGGGTAAAAACACCTAGAGTCCCAGTGGTTCAGGAGGCTACATGGGGAGGATCACAAGGTGGAGGCCAGCCTCAGCAAGTGAGCAAGGCCCTAAGCAACTCAGTGAGGCCCTGTCTCTAAATAAAAATATAAATAAAATGATCTGGGATGTGGCTCAGTGGTTAAGTGCCCTGGGTTCAATCCCTAGTGGAAAAGGTCAGAAAAAACTTAAAATTCTATATTTGTTAAATTCATCATTTTGATCCAATATGCCTATGTTAATATGGTTTTCTGATTACACTCTGCTTTATTCTAAGGCCAACTTACAAGGGTTAACTCTCGATCTAATAGGTTTTAAAAAATAAGCTACAAGGCTTTTGTTTGCTTTGTGTGGGTTCACTGGTATATGTATTTGATACAAAAAAAATTGATCTATGAGCTCATAAATTAAAAGTTTTAAAAAATGGATCCAAATACCTTTGGTTAATATGATTTTAAAAGTTCAATTTAAATTGGAAAAATAAATAAAAGTACAAATGTCTTTAAAGTTACTAATGTACAGTTTTGTTTCTAGATGGTTAAACAGCTGTTAAAATGTTAATGTCTATAAAGTGACATCCATGGTCTCTAGGATTTTTCTTTAACAGGAAAAGATTACTAATACTATTCAATGCACTTGTCTGATACTTCGTTTTAAAAAAAAAGATACGTAAATTACACTTAAATGTATATGAAATTAATCATGAATGTGTTTGTTAGAGACATCTAATTGGTTTACAAAGTTAAAATGCTAACTGTTAAATGTAATATCAAGAACTCTTAACTCCTTAAGTTCCATAAGGTACACACACACACACACACACAAACTTGGTGTTTTCATAAATTGTGTAACTAAAAAAAAATAAAATTATTTTGTATTATCATAAAAACAAGGTTACTATAAAAGTCCCAACAGGTATAATTCTACATACAAGGAGTCAAGAGGTTTCAACTGCAGTTCAATTAAAGTACTGTAAATAACAAAAATTAATCCATTTTAATAAGGTAAAATATTTATCTAAATTTAGAAATTTATAAGGGTTATTTTAAGGTACAAACAAAAAGAAGGATCAGTGGATTTAAAATGATCAAAAAGTCCTAAATATAAGAATATATTTAGTAAAAAAACATTTCCAGGTTAAAAAAAAAATCTATGTGGTAAAGTATAATTAGAATACGTCCAAGTAAACCACAAGGGTCTAATAATATAAAGATCTACGAATAAGAGATAAATATTAAAAGGTTTATATGTAACTAAGCTGGTTATATATGTAACACAAATAGGGAACAACCTTGAATAATTTTAACTAAGGACAAATATTAATGTTCTGATATATTTATATCTTCAAATGACAAAAACTCCTAAAAATATAAGTTACATTGTGTGTTAAGTTTTATCCCCTAGAGCAAGTAATCTTGGAAAAATTAAGGTTTGTACATCTGTGGTTAGACAGCAACTGTTACTTTAAAGTATTGTCCTACGTTACAGAGTCTAGATTTGTTTAAAAGCTAACCTTGGTCAATATAAAAACATCAATAAAAGTGTGGCACGTTACTCTTCTCTACAGATTAAATGTGCTCATATCTTTCAGGTATAAAAGTCTTTAAGGTAAAAGGCTTTGATAGGCCTTGCTATGAGGACAATTTCCCTCCACCTCCTGGTAAGCAATTATTGATTTCTGTCATTTTCATGATATTCATGGACAGATTCCAGATGCTACAACTGCTATTTTGTGGTAATCTTGTTTCACTACTCATGTCTTTTTGTCTCTCTCATAGAGATGCCCACCCCACGTGAATTTACATCCTGGTCTTCCTGAATTAGATTTTTACCATGGACTCCTTGACCCACTCAGTTTCTAAAAAAGGACTCCAAACTGCTTGCCCACTGCACATTGCTCCCCTCTCAGATCAAAGCAAGAACAGTCATCGCCCTTTTCCTAACCAGTAGGAGGTCCCTAAAATTAGGGGGAAAATCACGATCAGTATAGGTGTTCACCACTATGTCTGGTTCAGGAAGATGGACCTGGAAAACTACTCCCAAGACCACCCTGGGTGACCTCCCAGAAAGAGACACTTGCTCCCACAACCCAACTTGTAAGTGGGACAACTCCCCATTCACCAAAAATTGTACTTCCCGGGTCCCACTTCGAACTCCTTGCCCAAGTCTCCAAACTGTCAATAACTCTGAACTATGGAACCTACTATTTTGATGGAGTTTAAAAAGGAAAGGAACACCTGGACTTATTACAAGGCCAGGGCCCACTGATTTATCAACCCAGATGGGTTGCCCCCATTGGAGTTCCCCTCCTGGCTGGTTTGGGAATAGCTGGATCTGCTGCTTTAGGAAGGCAGCTCTGACCACAGGCTCTAAAAATGTTAAGTCCCTCAGCCTCAGATAGATAGAGATTTAGGAGAACTAGAAAGGTCAGTCTCCAAACTAGAGGTGTCCCTAGACGCTCTGACAGAAATAGTCTTACAAAACAGATGAGGTCTAGAGCGTCCCTTTCTAAAACAAGGAGGACCTAAAACAATTACCATTTCTAAAACAATGTATGGCCCTAGGAGAAACTTGTTGTTTCTATGCAAACCATTCTGGGATAATCAAGGACAGTTTGGTGCTAATGAGAAACAGGTTAAAGGAAAGAAAGGAAGCACAAGACACTTCAGGCAATTGGTTCCAAAACCTATTCTCATGGTCCCCTTGGTTGAGTATCATCATTTCAGCCATAGTTGGGCCCCTTCTCCTGATTGGGATTCCTGTAGGACGCTGCCTCTTAAAAACCCTCCTAAACCATATACACAAGAATGTAGGTGAGGTCCGACTTATGGGCTTGTGAGCCCAGTATGGTCCCTTAGTCACAGAAGGATGGGAAAGAAACTGAGGCCTAATGATGTGCAAGATTGACATCAAACCTACTAAAACCATGTGCTAGTAAAAGCAAATGTGACTCCATTTTGTTTTGTGACTCCATTCTGTAGAACAACCAGGTCAAGTACAAGGGTCATGACTGGGGCAAGATGTTCTTTTCCTTTTGCTATGGAAACCTTTAAGAACATGGAACTACCTAATGGGGCATTGTTTCTGTAACTGGGGTGACTGGGCTGTGATTGGTTAGGCTTCCGCCACCTGACTGCACTCTCCTGCTTCTGTGACCTGGCTTGCTTGCATTGGCTAGACCCCCCTGAACATCCCTTTTGTGGTTTTAGACTTATAAGAAGCGCCCTTGAAATTGTCCGGGGCTGATCAGGGACGCAGCTTTATATTCTGGCCAGCTGCCGCCGGTGTGCTTCAATAAAGGCTTGACTCAATTATATGTGAGTGCTCTGGAAGTCAGTTTATGAAACCCCAGGCCAAAGCTTTAACTATAACCCAACAACAGAATAATGCACTTTCCAGAGACCTCCCGTGTTAGCACCTGCCTGGGCGTCCCCACGTGTCACCATCTGCAATCAGAAAGACAAGCTCCAGCTGCTGCCCTTCCTGGGCCAGCTTCCCCCCTAAGGCCTCATTTGTCTTCAGTTCCCACCACCTGCGGACAGGGGGCCACTGAGACCCTTAGACACCTCCATGGTACCAAATCTAATGCTCCGTCCTTGTCACCCTCTAGTTCACTTCTGAGTGGGCTCAGGACAAGAGGCCGCGCCTTTCCCAGAAGTCCGAGTCCTTCCATCTCCCAGTTTTTCCATCGCCCTTCCCGATGCCCTTGCTCTCCGCCTCCTTCATAGACTTGCCCTCTTCTCCATGTCACTCCATGGAGGTGGGTCCCGGGCACACAGCAAGGCTCCCTGCGCCTCTCGGTGCTCACCCCAGGTCACCCTCAGCCTCATGGCAGTATTTTCCAGGATGGGGGTCAGCCACCCCCCAGCTGGCTCCAGATGAAGATTCAGGGAGTGTCCCTGGTCTTTGGGCCCCTCCCCCACACCACTCCGTCACAAATCCCCGCTTCTTTTATGAGACAAAATTATCAACATGTGTCTGTATATATATCACACAACCTCGTGGATACGTGCACATAACACATACGTGTACAGGACATGTACGTAATTGTAAATAAATATACCAGGTCCAACCACTTTTGTCCCCCTGTCACCTGGTCATGCCACCATGTTACATGTTACCTGTGCGTCTCCACGACGTCGCCGTCATCCCTGCCCAGCCACCGCCAAACCTTCCCTTAGAGGCCCCGGGGCTGCGCTGTCCTCTGTCCAGCCTGACAGGCGGTGTCCCACGCATCCTGCTGCAGCGAGTCCCCAAGGTCGCCCTGGCAGGGTCGAGGCCGCTCCCCGTCCCCGCTTCTCCCCCTGCCCAGGACCAGGACGCCCTGCCCGGGTCAGTGCGGGGGAGGGCCGCCCCAGGACCAGCGGTGACAGCCACACGCCACCCTCTCGGCCTCCAGGTCACGCCGTCTACACCGCAGGCACCAGGAGGGGTCTCCGCGACACGCCGGGACCACGGTCGCCCCCAGAAACCAGTCTCCAAGGCGACATGCCCAGGACCCTCCCAGAGACCCCCGGACCCCAACCAGGACCCTCCCAGAGACCCCCGGACCCCAACCCACCTGGACACACGGAGAGTCCACCGCGTCCGTGAGGAGGGACGAAGGAGGCTGCGCAGCGGGTCCTCGGCCTCCCTCCGCGGCCTCCCGTGTGAGGGGGGAACTGCGGCCGGCGGAGCGGACTCTGGGGTCACTTCTTGGGCCGCTGGAGCCCAAAGGCACACTGTCGGCAGGGTCCACAGCGACCTCTGGCGGGATTCCCAGACCCACGGCCTGTCAGGCTCCTTCCCTCTTAAGGACGCGCCCGCCCCGCCCTCAGCTTCTGGTCCTCGTGCGGCGCTCACCTGGGAGCCCAGGGCGGGGCGCTCCTCGCGAGTGGTTCCGCTGGCCCCGCCCCCCGCTCCTCCTAGGGGTGGGGCTCCACTCGGCTCCGCCCCCAGCTCCACCCATTCGCTGGGCTTCGCTTGGCTCCGCCCCCAGCCCCACCCATTCACTGGGCTCCCCTCGCTCTGCTCGGCCCCGCCCCCAGCACCGCCCATTCGCCGGGCTCCACGCTTTCCACTCAGCTCCGCCCCCAGCTCCGCCCATTCCTCAGGTTCCACTCCCTCCCTAGGCCCCGCCCTGCCCGCTGCTCCTAAGGGTTGGCCTTAGCTGGATCGCTCCGCCCAGCACTTGGGCTCCGCCCACCTCCACTCGCTAAACCTGACAGAGGAACATCAGTGCTTCTAAGTGACTTCTCAGGGACCCTTCCACACCAGAATGCAGTCAGAGAGGAGTCCCCTGCTCAAGGTCCCCTGATAGAGAGGGGAGATGAGGCTGGTGGGAGCCTGCCTGTCTTCTGCAGCCCGTTTGCATCCCCAAAGCAGGAGTGAAGCCTGCAGCTGTGGTCCCCCAGGTGCTTCCTGGGTGCACGGGAGGTTTCACACAGGAGGCACCAGGGCCTAGACTCCTTATGGCATAATGGGACTCAGGACTGACTCTTAACCTGGGACAAGGCGTTAGACGCGTCCAAACTTCTCATCCCACCAGCTGGAGTGTGGCAATCAGATAGAGCAAAGCGCTTGCCTGGGGTTCCAGAGGCAGGTGGCCAGAGACCCCCTCGACCTCACTCCTGCCTCCCATGGGCTCTAAGGAAGGCCCTCACCATCTCCTGGACACTGGTTAGAAATACACGTGCTCAGGTCACATCCCAGGTGGGCTGCATCTGAACTGGGGGAGTGGGGAGCCCTGTGGATGTGAACAAGGCCTTCTCCTGGGGATTCTGATGCCAGCAAACTCCAAATAAGCACGTGCACACACACCCGTGGGTACTTAGTGTAAACTGGCCATGCAATGGTCTCGACCTCAAGTTCACTGGAGAAGCCTCTTCACCTGGTGGTCCCTGATGGGCTCAGAGGGGAGTACACCAGATCCTGCAAAATCATCAGGGATTTGTTTCTCCAATGTGGGGGTCAGGCAGGCTCCTTCAAGGGGAAAATGGCTGAAGGCTGCCATTTAAGATATTTTAAGGCAAAGATCAGCTGCAGAAATAAAGCATTTTACCTAAAATTTGCCATGGACCTCACCTCCCCTGAGATAATGCTCTGCCTCTCACCTTGCACCAAGTCAGGATGTCTCCAAAGTAGGCCAGAATGAAGCACAATTAATGTTACATTCACAAGATACATTTTTTTATTGTAAAGATTCCTGTCATGTAAAAAAAAAGAACCAGGGATATAATATGGGACTCATAAAAGATTTGGATAAAATGCATTTTTGGGTTCATAGCTACTATACCAACTGAACACACTTTTACTCTTTTTAATTTCATTCTGTATTTTCTTTGTAAAACTTTGTAGCTGTAGCCT
The DNA here is from genome assembly GCF_021218885.2 of Marmota monax. NCBI lineage: Eukaryota > Metazoa > Chordata > Mammalia > Rodentia > Sciuridae > Marmota > Marmota monax. The sequence continues at coordinate 52,406 of NW_026695035.1, forward strand.
GTTTGGTGTTTTTGCAGAAACACTGCATCTAAAAGAACACCTGAGTTCAGTGGAGTCAATTAGCCTTTAGATAGAAGATACAACCCACTTTCAGTATTAACAATGACCCTGATTAAGTTGAAGGGGTCACTATAAAATGATATGCACTGAAATGCAAACCCAGGACTCCCACTTCAAGACTGCAGAAACTGACTTGCTCGATGTTTAAAACCAAATCCTGGAGACCAAAGTTAAGGAAGTAAAAGGGTCAAGGAAATAGAAGCCAATATTTGGGCCCTGGCTCTCTGGGGTCAGCCAGGATCCAGGGAGATATGGTGTCCCTCTCAGGTCCCTACAGCACTGGTGTGAGGCACCCAAAAGCGTGTTCAGAGGGATTGAAAGGACCTCAGAAAACAGAATCCAGCCAGAGCACATTCTGCACAGAGGAGGGTCACTGAGTGGACAGGGAAATATTTTTGGATACATCAAGAGAAGCAACAGTTGTTCAGCAAGACTCTGACCCATCCTGTCACATGGCCCAACTCGTAGAGAAACAGCGAAAGGGGCCAAGAGGGTTCTCCCAGGTTCCCAAGAGTGATACCCCACAAATCTCAGAGTAGATAGGAAAATGGTCCAACTTGGTCTCAGACGCCTGGCAGGAGAGTCCAACCACACACAGCCAGACGTGGGCATTCACGGGATCAGATGATAGTTCTTTTCTGTGACTTGAGATGTACCTTTGTGTCAGTCCATCCAACAGTAAGTGGCCCTGGGAGATGGTGGAGGAAGGGCTTTCCTATGGGCCTGCCTGATGGACATCACAACAAGTTCCCTCAGAGTCACAATCAATCTATTCTGAGTCCATTTGACACCTACAACCTTTTTGACCTCCTGCGTGGGCAGACTTGATCTGTGGATGTTTCGAGATTGTCTGTCTGTTTGCTGGTGCGTTCATTATGAACTCGGGCTCAGACGCCTCCCCTGGAGTTCACGATCCATCCCGTGCAGCGTGGCATCGTGGATTTAATCAAGACCTGTAAAGAAGACAAGCTTCAACTGAGATGGAAGGACCTTACCAAGTGCCCCTAATCACCAGAATGGCTATCCTAATTGCTAAAAAGCAAAGAGCTGTGTGTATGTTGCTGGGGATTGAACCCAGGGCCTTGTGCCTGCAAAGCAAGCACCCTACCAACTGAGCTAGATCCCCAGCCCAGGAAAGAACTCACCAGTGCCCCAGGGGTGCAGGGTCACAGCCCGTGGTGTGAGGTCAGAAGACACTGCTGGAGGGGCAGGCAATACCGTAGGCTCAGCACGACTTTGAATCTGCTGCCATGTTTGAGCTGGGCCCAGCAGGTCCAGCTGTGGGTCCAGCTACTCAGGAGGCTGAGGCAGGAGGATCCCTGGAGCTCAGGGGTTCAAGACCAGCCTCTGCAGCAGAGCAAGATTTCCTCCTAAGAAGCAGAAAACAGTATCTGAGTATCTTCTGGCACAGGGTTGGTAACTTGCAAGATGGAGGCCCCCATGTCGGACATTCTTCCTCTGGTTAGAGTGGACATTTTGAGAGTCAGGAGGAATGGCAGCCTCCTTCATTCTTGGGGACCAGTGACCATGGAGCCCCCTGCAGTACCCACAGAAATGCAGCTGGAGTCTTCACACGCTAGGTGGAGGAAGAAGGTGTCTTGGGCTGTCCTCCAGGGGGTGACAAATGCTGCCACTGAACAGCTTTCACATTGACCTTGGGTTCAATCCAGCAGCCAGACTTGTTGAGTTAAGGCCACGTCACCACAGGTTAAAACCTGCCATCCTCTGTGCTTTAGAGATAGAAGGGTGCGGGACTGGGGTTGGCATTTTAGCTCCGGGTTCTCTGTAGCTTTTGCTGTGACTCCTGAGTGCCACTTAAACTAAAGGTCATTGGTGGGTGTAATGGCCAACACCTGTAATCCCAGCAGCATGGGAGGCTGAGGCAGGAGGATCATGGGTTCAAAGCCAGCCTCAGCCTCTTAGCAAGGCATAAAGCAACTCAGCAAGACCCTGCCCTCTCAACATGACTATGGTAATTAATGGTTAATATATACATAAAATGTGTGTGCACAGATAGTACCTGTTACTTATTTATTTTTATTGTGACATGCTTTATGAATTTGAATCCTTGTGCAGGAGCCAGGCTAAGATTGGCTAATTCTTCCTTTTCTACCCTCATGATGGGTTTATCATTCAGATGAAAATAAAATAATATAGACCAAAATTAAAATACAAAATGCAGTTGAAAAAATACATGGAGAATACAGGTATGATTTTGATGACAGAATCTGCAGTGTTACTTGGACAGTGCAAGGTATCAGCCTTGGGCAGGCACAGTAACAAAACAGCCCATT